>NC_052049.1:39562015-39764515 GCF_903992535.2 Arvicola amphibius | reverse complement strand
ACGGAATGATTCCGTGTTTGCTCTCTGTTGGCCTGGGCCCCCGGAGAAGATATACGTGCAGGATGTGGCTGTCAGCTCTGCCGGTGATGAAGAAATAGGAATCTATGATTTGGGATCTGGCAGCTATAGCTGAAGGGTCAGCAGCGTCATGTGAAGGTGAGCGCTAGACCATATTAGGTACATGAACCATTTCCTTCCTGCAGGTGTTCAATTCCTCACTGGGGCAAAACAGTGTGAGCGGCAGCTTCTTGATCTCAGACATAGTAGAATTTCCCCTGGAGGCCCTATTATGTCATGAGGCTTGGGAGCTGCTTCTGAAGGCTCCACTTAGATGCATTTCTTTAGTTCTCCCCAGTGGAAATCCATTTAATTATTTGTATTAAATGTTTTCTTTCTTAGAACAACAGAAAATATTGTCTGCTTTACTTAAATTGTGTCCAGTATCCCATTGGGCCAGATCCTTCCTCCTTGGTGTCCCAGTCTGTTATTGAGTTTTATATTACTTTATGGAAAGCTGTTGGAACACCACTAGAAATAAGTACAAATATTATAATTATAATCCAGTCTTTCCCAAAACTACTACAAACGCCCATACAAACCCCATACCTTCCGTCTAGTTGATCTAGTGAGAGCCATGGCTCTATCAACTTTGGTTATAAAATGGCCTGTGAATTACATGTTGAAACCCAGCAAAATTGATTTGCTTGAACTATAAAAGCAAAAGCAGGCAGAAATGCCAGCTCTCTCTCTCTCTCTCCCTCTGAACAGTTTTGCCTTTAGGGTCCTGTCGCTCAACTAGAGACTTACACTACCAATATTTGATTTTATCTCTTTTGTGACATCAACCTTCACTTTCGCCCTGCCTGGTCACTCACCCTGCCTTTGAGAGGAGAGGGTGGTAGGGAGGTGGCAAAAATACTTTCTGGATGAGTCAGAGATGAGGGTCAGTGTCAGCATTTTCATGCCTGAGGGACTTGCCTTCCAGTTAGTCTTCAGATAGAAAAAAAAAGTAATGTCATATATCAAACAACCGAATAGACTGGCAAAGGGGATGCTCACTCTCCTATCCTTGGAGTAAATTCATCTCCTGTAGGAAAATGGTGTGTATTGACTAAGGAGGAAGAGTGCTGGAAAAAAATCGAGCTTATGAGAATTCAGTTCACAACAGGCATTTAGAGGGGATGAAAGGATTAGGGGGAAGAAAGCTCAGGCAAGGTGAGAAACTGCACTGCTTCTGAATTCACATTCAGCCGCACGTCATGCAGTCAACAAATGGCAGCCTAGATGCATAAAGCTCTCACGGGTTATGATAGGCAGTCTGGGCCTAGCCCAGCTTTTCTGCAAGGTCAACACAGCCCTAGTTTCCTGTTGGTGCTGTTATACATTTTTAAGTGTGTAACTTTCATGGTCAAGGACAACTTTTGACTTGGAAGAGCTGCTTCTTGGACATAGTAGTATATGCCCGTGTGTCTGGATTCTTAGGTACTATGAAGGCAGGAGCAGGAGGATCATTTCAGCTTAGGAATTTGGGGCCAGACTGAACAATATAGTAAGACTGCTCTTTTGAGGGGGTTGGTAGAAGGGAGAGGGGAGAAAGAGAATCTTTAGATACTGACTTTTCTTTCCAGTCAGCAGGAAAGCAGAACTTTCTATCCCTGGAGATGAAGAGCATCCGTCCTTTTACATCTTTTTGGCCAGAATCTAGTCACATGGCTCACTTAGGTACAGGGAAACTTGGGAAAGTCTGTCCATTTGGCAAGCAAAACTGTCTAGGTCAAATTTGAAGTTCTGTTTACAAAGGAAACAGAAAGTGGGCACTCAGGAGACTTCTGTGATCTCTGCCACAAAGGCTGAGCTAGGCAAGAAGAATCTATACCAAAGCTGATGCTTTTGACCCTGTGCAGAAGGCCCCTGTAGATAGGAAACCTTTTGTACTTATTTTTGAGTGATCTTGAAAGCTGGCGAGAATTCCAGAGAATGTTTCCAAAGCTGGCCAAGTGTATACTCAACGGTATAAGATAGGCCATGGCACCTGAGGCTTTTTCGTCTGCCTGTTGTAGAGTTTAATTGATTGAAACAGGAGCAGGTGTAAGCTGCACTTCATTGGCACCTAGCCTGTGAAACTTGCAAGACTAATGCCCTCAGATAAATGCCTTTGCCAGTTGAAGTTCTTGCAGAGTGCTAAGAAGGGAAAATGTAGCATTTTTTGTGTGTGTGTTTGCAAAAATGTTAAGTATATTAAGGTATTTTTAGAGTCATCAATATCTGAATAAATACTTTTGAGCAACACAAACCACAACTAGTATATTTTGTTTGGCCCAAAGATTTTCAGGGAGAAAAAAACATGAGCCAATATTTTTAACACACACACACACACACACACACACACACACACACACACACACACACACATTTTTAGATGGCATGGCATTACCAGTACTGTACTCCTGAATGCTGACTTCCTGTGGACCTTGTGGAGCCCAGTAGTAGCTGTCTCTTTGGGCCAGGACCCGGATTCGCTGACTCCCAGATCTGTCTGGCCATCTCTTCATTCATTTATGGAATCTGCCCAACAGGACTGTGAACCCTGTGACCCTTCTTGCAGAAGGGGTCAGGAGGTGATAAACTCATGGGGGATTGTTGGCATGAATTGGCTGTTGTCTGCCAAGGGGCTTGATCCTCTAGCCTGGAGAGATAGGGAAGTTGTTAGTTGAAGCCAGATTGTACAGTCGGGAGGGAAAGAGTTGGACCCTGGGTGAGGGAAGCTGTCGTCTTGTCCAGTGTGAGGTTACTGGAGGTCATCTGTGGGAAGAAATATAACTGTAGCAAACAAGTATCTGGAATCTCATCTCTGCAAGTGAATGGACTCCTATTGAGGTCATGGTTTGCAAAGCTCCAGCTAGGATGTGACTATAGATTATAGCCAGGGTGCTCCAAAACAGATGGATTAAACTTCTTTGGAGCTTATTAATTTATTTATTTTGACATGATATTTGCCCAGGTTAGCATTGTCAGGATGGTGGTCCTAGTAGATGATGTGGTTTGAAGTCCTTTCCGTTAGTCTCCAGGAATGACTTGGTGTCCTAGGTAGGAGACTGATCTGAGCAACTCGCACCCAGAACCTGTGCTCGCTCCACTTGCTTGGCAGGCTTCTCCCTGACGTTGTTACTGGCTTTAATGAAGTAGGCACTGCAGTTTTTAAAGAAGCTACACAACTGCTTTCTAAATCACCATCGTTTCCGTAGTGTCCTGGCGTGTGCAGGTATGCTGTTTCAAACTTTGAAAACTGACTCGGAGCAAAAAAGATGAAAGGAACCCTTTAAAAGGTGTTAGCCTTTGGAAGCTTCTCCTTTACAAAAGGATCTTAGTGTCTATCAGTGAGGGTTGGCAGGGGACTCGAGGAAACGTTGTTCTCATCTTTTGTGGCTTTTATTTAGAAAACTTGTTTCTAAATCCCAGGAAGAGCCCTTACCTTTTTCCAGGCTAAGCTTGGCTTTGCATTCATGGACTTGGACTTTTGAAACCTTTTAGCTTTAGAATCTCAGACTGTATGTGTCAGCAGTTTGAAATGGCAGGATTTCGATCTTTGAATCTGTTGAAGGGTGCAAATAGAAGAAGGGAAACACAAACTCTTTGCTACCTGAATGACCATGCACAGCCTCTTTGATCTTCCTTAGATGTAGCAGTTGATAATTGTAAGATCTGGCTTCATTCATCACACCCAAGACAGCATGGACACTTTAATTAACACTAGTGACATATGTTAATTCCATTCCTACAGTCCTATCCTTAGAGTTCTTATTTTTCTCTATTATATTTTGTTGACCCAAAAATAACCATAGAGGATTTTCTTCAGGTTAGAGTCATTTTTCTGGCTCTTGAAATTAGATGCATCTAGTCCTTGGCTTAGGCTACTGATTAGAGTCTGGACACGGGAAAAATGGCAGCTTGTTTTTCCCTTAGTGTTAATTGTCACTAGTATTTCTCATAGCTATGTCCTAATGAACTCACCTCTTCCCTGTGGTACTGTGCTCCCCTTCATACCAATGGTTAGCTATTGGATTCCAAATTCACTTTTACTATTGGGTTTTGACTTGTTGAATTATATGCATTTTGTAAAAATGTTTGCTTAGAAATAATTACTTGAATCAGCATCATAGCTATTAATATGTATTTCTTCTTGCTCTCCAGTTTTAATCTGAGCAAAATTGAGTTATAGCAATTGTTTCAAGAGAACATTTTCTCTCTCTCCTTCTCTTCTTCTCTCTCAGTCTCCCCAGGGTATCATCACGTTGTCTACGCCTACGCCTAAAACTTGTTTTCATCCTCCTGCTTCAACCCCCTAAGTGCTAAGATTACAGATGTCTGCTGCCACACCTGCCTGAGGATTTTTACTTTCTTATAGTAGGTAACGCTCCCTTTCTAAAAGATATTAGCTTAGATAAATATGTAAAGAGAAAATGAGGTTTTATGTTGTAGAATGTTATTTTAAGATGGGATACATGTGGAACATGTTTAATAATGCAAAGATGTGTTACATTCTTTTATGTTCCATTTGTTTAACTCTGTGAAGCTGTGTTACATTGCTTGTCTAAAACAATGGTTGATCTATTAAAGAGATGAACAGCCAATAGCAAGGCAAGAGAAAGGATAGGCGGGGCTGCAGGCAAGGAGGAGACAGTCATTTTTCTTCATAAATATGGCTACTGTTAAGTTGCCGGTGTTCTGATATTTAGCAGGCAGTACTAATTGGAGTCAATGGGTTGTATTTAAAAGGAAGAGAACACCAGGCTATGTGAGGGATGTACTGGAGAACAGTCTGGAAAAACGGGAGTGGAAAGTTGGGTGGAGATGCCATGTATGAAACTGTCACAGGATATATAAAATATCCCCCTGCAAAGGCAAGAGAAAAAAATGTTTACACTGGTTCATTATTTTGAAGGTGTTAGTCCATAACTGGGCCCTTGACTTCGGGCCTTTGGGGCATCAGATAATAAGAGGAATATGTTTTTGTGGGGCAAAACTGCTCAGCTCCTGGTTAGGAGCAAAAGAGGAAGGGGACTGTATCTGAGCTCCCATATCCCTCTTAAAGACACACCCTGGGTGAGCTAAAGCCTTTGCAGCAGGCCTCACCTCACGAAGGTTCCGCTGTTCCTCCTTAACACCACTCTGGTTCCAAGCCTTCGTTGGCCAGGTCTTTGGGGGACATTCAGCATCCGAACTGCAGCATGACTCTTACATTTTTGCCTTTAAAATGTATATTAAGTTTAAAAAGTAATATAAATTCCTTAAAGAGTGTTTGCAGTAGAGAAACAAATGAAAGAAAGTGAATAAATGCCATCGAGTTCCACAGAGGTTATTAAATTGGAAATTGAATTTTGAGAAATTGGACTTAGCACTGTTTCATGAGACTCTTCATCTCTAATGTATAAATAACCATTTCACCAACGAATGTGTCACAGTTCCCAGGCTATTTCAGAAAATTCCTTTCCTGCTAAGACTAACCCATGTTAAATGGAATGGTTTTGTGTAGATCATTTCTACATTAAAGATTTTTTATAATTAAAAAATTAATTAATGCTTTGAGGTAGGGTCTAAGAGTTTCTATCGCTGTGAAGAGTCACCATGACCACAGCAATTTTCATAAAGGAAAACATTTAATGGAGGTTCTCTAACAGTTCAGAGGTTTAGTCATTATTGGTATGGTGGGAAACAAAGCAGCATGTAAGAAGACACGGTTCTGGAAAAGGAGCTGAGGGTTCCACATTCTGATCCGAAGGCAACAGAAAGGAATCTCTGTCCACACTGGGTGACGTTGGGCATAGGGGACCTCAAAGCCCACCCCCACAGTAACACACTTATTCCATCAAGGTCACGCCTCCTAATAGTGCCCCTCCCTATGTGCTTATGGGGGCCAATTCCATTCAGACTACCACAGGTAGATTAGCATTTTAAGGGACATATTTTGTTTAATATTATTTTTCTGGGTACAAATCCTGTTTCTTAATTCTGTACCTGACTCTTATCCACTCTGTGTTTGAGGCACAAGATAAGAAAGTAAGAGGACTGGGCTCCCCAACACTAAATTTCGATCCATTATAGTTTTCTGTAAGGGTCTCTGTGGTTTCTTAATGAGGGCTGAGAAGAAAGGAATATGCTTCTCTGTGGATGTAAGGACAAGTATTTAGAATATATATAGGGATTATGCTGGTTAATAAAGTGACTGTCATAGGTTCTACTTCAATACCAGTAATATCATACAGATTTGTTGGATTTATGTATTCAGGTGTGTGTGTGTGTGTGTGTGTGTGTGTGTTTGTAAAACAATAATTAAAGAAAAAAGAGGCTATTAATTCCAAAGAGGGCAAGAAAGGTTCAAGGAAGGATTTGGAAGGAAGAAATGGAAGGAAACATAACATAATTATATTATAATCTCTAAAAATATTTTTTCTTTAAAAAGAAGGTGGAAGGAGAAGAGATGGAAATCGAAAAGTGTGAAGGATGTTTGGTGAACACTAGGAAAGCAATGTTCATATTTCACAGATATAAAAACCAGACCCTGAGATATTGGAAGTGGCTTGGATCTCAAGATTAGTGGCAGAGCTGGGGCCAGGTGATACATACCCCAATTTATGAACATTGCTTAATATCTCACTGTGATTCATCCCAGCTGTCCAGTGCATTGGGCACAGCTATGAATATTAGGGAGGTAATTTGCAAAACCAGGGGAAATGGATTGAACAATTTTTCCAGTCATTTTTATGAGTGGGTGGTAAATAACGGTAATTTGAGATATCAGAGAACAGTATAGGAATACTTTTCCAAAATTCTGCAAGGTGAATAGACAAGGAAAATTGTAGCTTTCCTTTGTGCCTATTGCTTTCTGGATGTCAACAGAGCATTTCCTTCAACTTGTGTGAGGATGCTGTGAACAGGTCTCACATCTTCTTTGCCCTGTCAGAGCCACTCAGCACCTAGGAGGATGTTTTAGTTCAAATTCTCCCAGAACGTATAACAGGAATAAGACAGATAAAAAAAAATGACTCATCATTAGTATGAACTTTATGAAAATGGAAAATCCATCCTGGAAAATTCAAAAACACATTGATACATGCTGCATATTTATTCTCTATTTCTTTGTTCTTGGAAGATTTTTTAAAAGTGAAGAACAGGAGAAGTGGAAGAAGACAATAGTCATCCATCCAAAGTTATTAATTGAGCAAGCAGTGTGGTATTTTACTCAGTGAATAGACGCATGATTTCCTCCTTAAAAAAAAAAAACAACAAGTCTTCAAGTCTTTGGATGGTTTTTAGAAGCACCTCAGTGATTTTTATCATTTATATGGAAATTTGGATTATTCTAGAAAGCAGTTTGGTGACACGTCTCAAACATTTGAACAAATTTACTCCCCTGACTCAATAACTATACTTTTAGAAATTTACTCTGTTTTAGACAGCTAGCATAGGGGAATACCTAAAATACAGTCTTTCTAAAATGATGGCCAGAGAAATATTAGCAACACTTAGAAGCTAGGTATCACCCAAGATAATAAAAGGAAGCACACGATAAAGTTAAGGGAGGTTTATTTGCTGCAGTTTCATGCAACAGTTTGACATAATGTCAGTTTTTAAAAAGATAGAGTCCTAAACTATATGCAATATTAACTAAGTAAAATTAAATTACTCTTAAGGAAAAAAGAATTAATGGGGATTTTCTCTTAAATGTTAATGATTATTTTTATTTTTCATGACATTTTCTTCATTTATTTTACAGTTTGACTATTATTATTTTAAGAAACAATAGTCAATGGGATTTATTTTAAATCTTGGAAGGTTACTACTGTGAGTGAACTGTATCAAAATTTTCATGGAAATTATTTCTGAATGCAAATATTCATATTTTGTTACTTGATAAATGGTTCCCTCTTTATAGAAAATGTATAGATAGAAATGAAGATGAATTTAAACAAGAACATGTTGTGTGTGCTTAAACTCCTCATTTCTGTGTGCTTTCATCTTGTTTGGAATTTGTTGTAGGACTTGAGTAGATAGGGCAAGAGAACCACTCTTTTTTTAATTGAATTTTATTGAGCTCTACATTTTCCTCTGCTCCCCTCCCTGCCTCTCCCCTCCCCTTCAGCCCTCTCCCAAGGTTCCCGTGCTCCCAATTTACTCAGGAGATCTTGTCTTTTTCTGCTTCCCATGTAGATTAGATCCATGTATGTCTCTCTTAGGGTCCTCATTGTTGTCTAGGTTCTCTGGGATTGTGGTTTGTGGTCTCGTTTTCTTTGCTTTATGTTTAAAAACCACTTATGAGTGAGTACATGTGAGTACAGAATTGTCTTTCTGTGTCTTGTTTACCTTCCTCAAAATGATGTTTTCTAGCTCAATCCCTTTGCCTGCAAAATTCAAGATGTCGTTATTTTTTTCTGCGGTGTAGTACTCCATTGTGTAAATGTACCACATTTTCCTTATCCATTCTTCAGTCGAGGGGCATTTAGGTTGTTTCCAGGTCTGACTTGAGATAAGGTGTGGTGGACTCATTGGATAGTTTATGGGGCAGAGTGCAAGAGCAATGTCTTATTAGATGAATATGAACTTCCCGAAGAACAAGGATGAAGGTCACCCAAATGCTCTTTCTAGATACTGCTAAGGCTAAGACATCTTTCTGCTCTATAAGGCATTGATATCAGTTACACAAGCTCCTGACAGTTTCATTTTGTAATAATAAATTCAAGGTACTCAGGGAAAATCAAGTGGCCAAACTAATGATTACTAAGGATATGCTTGTGTAGCCTAGCAAATCTCATCGACCAGAGAAAGCTCGTGTCCAAGTATGTCGGGGCAAGACTGGCATCTTGAAATGTATTAGGCGGGTATCATTGTTCATGAAACAATGAGCCAAGAGAAGACCCTTAGCAGCCTTCTGACCCCACCAAAGAGAGAGGGAACATTATGCGGTATTTAAAAGTTGTCAAGTCAAAACCCACAGGGCTACATTTGGTTGTAATTTTATATACACCATCTATCAGTTTTATCATCTGAAAAAGTAAAAGTATAATGGGTCCCCAAATTAAACAAATCATCCTATTTCTTTAAATACAGGAGCAGGTAAAGGAAGAGCTGAGGAGTAAAATAGCATACCAGACAGTCTAAATATTTGTGAGAACGAGAATCATTCCTTAGCTCTCATTAGGAGGGTCTGCCGTTTGGAAACTCACATGGCTAAGGTCTCAGAGAGGAAGGTGGGATTTTGGTGGAACCAGACCAGACATTGGAGTGTTCTCTTTGTAGGCACAGACTCTTCTCAAGGCCCAGGATTGGGGAAGAAGCATTCTGCCTTCTGCATCTTCTTCTAGGCAATTTTCTAGCCAAACACAGGCAGCTGTCAGGGGAACCTATATAAATCCTGGGTGATGCAGATCAAGAAGTCAAGGGATGGGGCCAAGATGGCCAAAAGTCATTGCCTCAGATGGCTTTGTGAGGGTACAAGAGATGGCTAAAGCATTTAGAATGGAATCTAGTATAGACATGCTCAGTACACATCTCCATCTGTGTGACTGTCATCTTTACTGTCATTGTCATCATTGGTGCCATTTTCAGAATAGCAGCAACTTTTTTAAAAAAAATTATTCTTTACCTGTTGTGTGCTAGAGTATAGTAGCTCCCTTTGTCTTCAGTTTCTTTTGGCTATGCTCCAAAGTCACCAACACATGGCTGGTGCTGTAGTTAATACCGACTGCAGTGTGGTCTATGATTTTCCCCTCTGTATAAATACCTGAAAAGTTGAGGTTTGCTTATTAATTAAGATCTTGAGGGACATTAACCATGACAAATTAAAAAGAACAGTTATGAGTAAGTACTATAGTGAATCTTATTGACCTCCTCCTGCATCTTCAGTCAGTACAATGTGAAATGATGTAACAATCCTTGTATGATAAAATGTGTGAGGTGAGCCATGTGGGCTTCCCGAAACTGAAATGGCCCAACTCTAAACTGCGGATCAGAGAGAATGTCTTGTTTCTGACTATATCCTCCTTTCTTCTGGGTCTTGTGGAGGTCAAATTTTTCATGATCTCAGCATTTTCAAAAGTATGTGATCAGGCAGGATCTCATTGCCCATCTGGCCTTTTCAGGGAATGGTTACAGTCCCAGTTCACTAATGACTAGTGCTGAGCCATGGGATGTTTCAAGAACAGATTTTCAGACATGCTAGGCAAATGCATCCCTATGTAGAAAGACACTTGGCAGTTAACTTTAGAATCGATGATTGATCGTAATGATTACACAATGCAACTCCCATAGCCTAGCCTATTTGAGTTTAAGTTTAGCTTTGTTCTTTAAAGCCGAAGGCTAATACTATTATTTTTAATGCATATTTGTTATAGCTTGACATTAAAACTAGGGAATTTCAAGGAACCAACAGCTCAGTAAGCTGTCATAACAGTCCACCATTTAGGGTATACAGCTATCTTCTGTGAAGCATAGGCATGAAATGAAAATCCTATGCAGGGGAGTTCCAAAACTAGGCCACAAAGGTGCCTTGAGTTCCTCTCCTTTTGAGAACATGTTGTTCACTAAAATATTTTATGCCGACAAGTTTTCTACTGAAAGACATTTTAATAGCATAAAAAGCTGCTTTCATAGGTTTTAAAATACCGTTAGATTTTTAAAATTCCATTGGTATTCCAGTTATATGCAATTTTACAAAGATTTATTGGCTATCTAGATAGTCTATTCTTATATTGAAACTAAGTCTCAAGTAAGTAAGTTTTGTTGAGTGTTGCATCTGAATCAGTATCTCAGGTTCCTTCCCATTCATACCCCATTTGGACTTAAAACTATGCTCCAAGTCAAAAGCTCGCTTTAAAGATTATGAAACTGAGGCCCATGGGCTATAAATTCCTCTAAGGTCACATAACCCAAGCTGCCAGACTCGAAGCACAGACTCTTAGAAACTATGGAAAGGCTGACATTTCATTTTGCCACTTAGGCAATAAAGAATAGAAAGGAAAAACACATAGAAACATGTGTGAATAACCTCAGAGTTGTAGATTAATAAAATGTTACAGAATGGGAAGATTTTTAAAAGAGCATCTAGTTCGGCCTCTAATTTTATTGCTAAGAAAATTGATCCTTGGGAAAGAAGCCTTTTATTCTAAAGGAGACCACTCCCATGACTTGGAGTTGGGTTACAAGACTCATCACTCTTCATTGTTATGAATGTCCTATTGCCATTCACCAGTGAGATGGAACAACTTGGTCTCTTACTGATCTTAAAGACATGGTTATCTTTATGAGTTGGACATGCATCATTGACATTTTCTTGGTGTGATAGAAACAGAAAAATTGGTACCCGAGGTACTCGTAAGAACCCTAAATCCCATGGGTAGAAAGCTTTTGTTCTTCCTTTTCTTTACATTTATGTTGATCAGATACGGATGCATAAAAAGCTGACGAGTAGGTGTTTGGTGAGTTTAACTCCAGCCTACTATATTCTATATTCACTGTGTTTCCTTTCTTTCTTTTTGAATTTTTCAAGACAGGGTTTCTCTGTGTAGTCCTCGCTGTCTTGGAACTCACTCTGTAGATCAGGCTGGTCCCAAACTCACAGAGATCTGCCTTCCTCTGCTTCCTGAGTGCTGAGAGTAAAGGTGTGTGCCACCACTGCCCAGTTTATTTACTGTATTTTTAAAGTTTTTTTTTTGAGTTTCATACATGAACCTATTACATCTATATCACTTCCATATCTCACTCCTCTTTCCCACCCTCTAACTCCTCCATCCTCTTCCCACATTCATGATCTCTTCTTTAATTATAATGATTACATGTATATATAACTGGCTGAGTCCATTTAGATTTGCTCATTTGTGCATTTTCTCAGTGCTGACCTATATGGGTATTTGTCCCTGGAGGCTGCTGGTTCTCCCTCTCTGAGCAGTCACTGAACTCTTCATCTAGAGCTAGGACCATGTGGAATTTCTGTCATCTACACCAGTGTATCAGCTGGTACTGCCATCATGCTGGTCTTGTTCCCCTGTTTCTATTGTTGAAAATTCATGGATGCTTTTTCCCTGTTGTTTTCAGGGGGCATTGTGCAGCAGCAGGGACCTGCAACCTCTGGCTCCTGTTTTCCTTCAGCCTCCTCTTCTGTGACTTTTTTCTTGAGCTTTTGCTTTAGGGGTTGCACTGCAGGTATCCCTGTTGGGGTTAGACACCTCCAGAGTCACTTATTCTATGAGTGCTGACCAGTGTGGGTCTCTGGAATAGTTTCCATCCATTGCGAAAGACTTCTTTGATGAGGGGTGAGAGCTACACTTACCTGAGGATGTATATTCTAGGGGGTCACTGCATCTCAAAAAGGTGCAGAGTTCTAAGCTTTGTACATCTTAATCTGGGCCTCCATCTGCTAACTTAGTTTTGACTTTGGTTTTCCCACATAATTTATGGGTAACAGTTCCATCAAGGCTCATTGTTTTTTCTAGAGGCTTTGAATATGTGTTGAGTCTTTTTTTTTTTGATCAATATTTGACATATATAATTAATTTTTTTTTCTCATGGTTTATTTTTTTTTTATATTTAAAAATTTCCATCTCCTTCCCTCCTCCTCCCCCCTCCCTCCCCTCCTTCTCCCTTTTCTCTCCCCTCCTTCTCCCCCTTCCCTCCCCTCCCCTCCACCCATACCTCCCCTCCCTCCCTCTCAAGGCCAAGGAGCCATCAGGGTTCCCCACTCTATGCTAAGACCAAGGTCCTCCCAACTCCCCCCAGGTCCAGGAAGGTGATCGACCAAGCTGAGAAGGCTCCCACAGAGCCCGTCCATGAAGAACAATCAGAGCCCAGAGCCATTGTCCTTTGCTTCTCAGTCAGCCCCCGCTGTTGGCCACACTCAGAGAGACGGGTTTGGTCGCATGATCCATCAGTCCCATTCCAACTGGAGTTGGTGATCTCCCATTAGTTCTGTCCCACCGTCTCCATGAGTGAACGCACCCCTCTCGTTCCTGACTTTCTCCCTCATGTTCTCGCTCCTTCTGCTCCTCATCGGGACCTTGGGAGCTCAGTCCAGTGCTCCAATGTGGGGCTCAGTCACCTTCCCCATCTGTCGCCAGCTGGAGGTTCCCTCACGGTCCTGACTTTCTTTCTCATGTTCTCTCTCCTTCTGCTCCTCATCAGGACCTTGGGAGCTCAGTCCGGTGCTCCAAGGTGGGGCTCTGTCATTTTCTTCATCTATCGTCAGGTGGAGGTTCTTCTTATTATCTTCTCAAGGATCCCAAACTTATAGGCTCGATGTCCTTTAATCATGGCTAGAAACCGAATATGAGTGAGTACATCCCATCTTCATCTTTATGGGTCTGGGTTACCTCACTCAGAATAGTGTTTTCTATTTCCATCCATTTGCCTGCAAAATTCAAGATGTCATTGTTTTTTACCGCTGAGTAGTATTCTAGCATGTATATATTCCACAGTTTCTTCATCCATTCTTCCACTGAAGGGCATCTAGGCTGTCTCCAGGATCTGGCTATTACAAATAATGCTGCTATGAACATAGATGAGCATATGCTTTTGTTGTATGATTGGGCATCTCTTGGGTAGATTCCCAATAGTGGAATTGCTGGGTCCTGGGGTAGGTTGATCCCGAATTTCCTGAGAAACCGCCACACTGCTTTCCAAAGTGGTTGCACAAGTTTGCATTCCCACCAGCAATGGATGAGTGTGCCCCTTACCCCACAACCTCTCCAGCAAAGGTTATTATTGGTGTTTTGGATTTTAGCCAATCTGACAGGTGTAAGATGATATCTCAAAGTTGTTTTGATTTGCATTTCCCTGATAGCTAGGGAGGTTGAGCATGACCTTAAGTGTCTTTTGGCCATTCGAACTTCTTCTGTTGAGAATTCTCAGTTCAGTTTAGCGCCCCATTTTTTAATTGGGTTAATTGGCATTTTACCGTCTAGTCTCTTGAGTTCCTTATATATTTTAGAGATCAGACCTTTGTCAGTTGCAGGGTTGGTGAAGATCTTTTCCCAGTCAGTAGGCTGCCTTTGTGTCTTAGTGACAATGTCCTTTGCTTTACAGAAGCTGCTCAACTTCAGGAGGTCCCATTTATTCAATGTTGCCCTTAAAGTCTGTGCAGCTGGGGTTATGCATAGGAAACGGTTCCCTGTGCCCATTTGTTGTAGAATACTTCCCACTTTCTCCTCTATCAATCTCAATGTGATCAAATTAATATTGAGGTCTTTAATCCATTTGGACTTGAGTTTTGTGCATGGTGATAGATATGGATCTACTTTCATTCTTCTACAGGTTGACATCCAGTTATGCCAGCACCATTTGTTGAAGATGCCCTCTTTTTTCCATTGTGTACTTTTGGCTCCTTTATCAAAAATCAGGTGTTCATAGGTTTGTGGTTTAAGATCCGGGTCTTCTATACGATTCCATTGGTCAACTTCTCTGTTCTTATGCCAATACCAAGCCGTTTTCAATACTGTAGCTCTGTAATAGAGTTTGAAGTCAGGGATGGTAATGCCTCCAGAAGTACCTTTATTGTATAAGATTTTTTTGGCTATCCTGGGTTTCTTGTTTTTCCATATAAAGTTGATTATTGTCCTCTCAATCTCTGTGAAGAATTTTAATGGGACCTTGATTGGGATTGCATTGAATCTATAGATTGCTTTTGGTAGAATTGCCATTTTTACTATGTTGATCCTCCCAATCCACGAGCAGGGGAGATCCTTCCATTTTCTGGTATCCTCTTCAATTTCTTTCTTCAAAGACTTAAAGTTCTTGTCAAATAAATCCTTCACTTCCTTGGTTAGCGATACTCCCAGATATCTTATGCTATTTGTGGCTATTGTGAAAGGTGATACTTCTCTGATTTCCCTCTCTGCTTCCTTATCCTTTGTGTATAGGAGGGCGACTGATTTTTTGGAGTTGATCTTGTATCCTGCCACGTTACTGAAGGAGTTTATCAGCTGTAGGAGTTCTTTGGTGGAGTTTTTGGGGTCGCTTATGTATACTATCATATCATCTGCAAATAATGAAAGTTTAACTTCTTCCTTTCCAAATTGAATCCCCTTGATTCCCTTATGTTGTCTTATTGCTATTGCTAGAACTTCAAGCACTATATTGAAGAGATAAGGAGAGAGTGGACAGCCTTGTCGTGTTCCTGAATTTAGTGGGATAGCCTTGAGTTTCTCTCCGTTTAATTTGATGTTAGCTGTCGGCTTGCTGTAAATAGCTTTTATTATATTTAGGAATGACCCTTGTATCCCTAATCTCTCCAAGACCTTTATCATAAAAGGGTGCTGAATTTTGTCAAATGCTTTTTCAGCATCTAATGAGATGACCATATGGTTTTTTCCCTTCAGTTTGTTTATATGATGGATTACATTAATAGATTTTCGTATGTTGAACCAGCCCTGCATCTCTGGGATGAAGCCTACTTGATCGTAATGGATAATTTTTCTAATGTGTTCTTGGATTCGGTTTGCCAGTATTTTATTGGGAATTTTTGCGTCCATGTTCATGAGTGAGATTGGCCTGTAATTCTCTTTCTTGGTTGAGTCTTTGTGTGGTTTAGGTATCAGGGTAACTGTAGCTTCATAGAAGGAATTTGGCAGTGACTCTTGTGTTTCTATATTATGAAATACCTTAAGGAGTATAGGTATTAGGTCTTCTTGGAAGTTCTGGTAGAATTCCGCATTGAAACCATCTGGTCCTGGGCTCTTTTTGGTAGGGAGGTTTCTGATAACAGTTTCTAATTCTTCGCGACTAACAGGACGATTTAGAGCATTTACCTGGTCCTGGTTTAACTTTGGTATATGGTATTTATCTAAAAAACTGTCCATTTCTTTTACATTTTCCAATTTTGTGGCATACAGGCTTTTGTAGTAAGATCTAATGATTTTCTGAATTTCCTCTGTGTCTGTGGTTATGTCCCCCTTTTCATTTCTGATCTTGTTAATTTGCGTGTTCTCCCTCTGCCGTTTGATTAGTTTGGCTAAGGGTTTGTCAATCTTGTTGATTTTCTCCAAGAACCAGCTTCTTGTTTCATTGATTCTTTGGATTGTTTTCTGTGTTTCTATTTTGTTGATTTCTGCCCTCAGTTTGATTATTTCCAGTCTTCTACTTCTCCTAGGTGAGTCTGCTTCTTTTTTTTCCAGAGCTTTCAGGTGTGCTGTTAAGTCACCAATGAGTGCTTTCTCCGTTTTCTTTAAGTGGGCACTTAGTGCTATGAACTTTCCTCTTAGCACTGCTTTCATTGTGTCCCATAGGTTTGAGTATGTTGTGTCTTTGTTTTCATTAAATTCAAGAAAGACTTTAATTTCTTTCTTTATTTCTTCCTTGACCCAGGTGTGGGTCAGTAGTTGACTGTTCAGTTTCCATGAGTTTGTGGGCCTTCTGGGGGTAGCATTGTTGTTGAATTCTAATTTTAATCCATGGTGATCCGATAAGACACAGGTGGTTACTAATATTTTTTTGTAACTGTGGAAGTTTGCTTTGTTACCAAGTATATGGTCAATTTTCGAAAAGGTTCCATGAGCCGCAGAGAAGAAGGTATATTCTTTCCTATTTGGGTGGAATGTTCTATAGATGTCTGTTAAGTCCATTTGGTTCATTACCTCCATTAAGTCTTTCAATTCTCTGTTAGGTTTCTGTCTGATTGACCTGTCCATTGGTGAGAGAGGAGTGTTGAAGTCTCCAACTATTAGTGTGTGTGGTTTGATGGCTGCCTTGAGTTCTAGAAGTGTTTCTTTTATATAAGTGGGAGCTTTTATATTAGGGGCATAGATATTCAGGATTGAGACTTCATTCTGAAGGATTTTTCCTGTTATGAGTATAAAGTGTCCCTTTCCATCTCTTCTGATTGATTTTAGTTTGAAGTCAACTTTGTTGGAAATTAGTATGGCCACACCCGCTTGTTTCTTAGGGCCATTTGCTTGATAAACCTTTTCCCAACCCTTTACTCTGAGTAGGTGCCTGTCTTTGTGGTTGAGGTGTGTTTCTTGTAAACAGCAAAATGTTGGATTCTGTTTTCGTATCCAGTCTCTTAGCCTGTGCCTTTTTATAGGTGAATTGAGTCCATTGATATTAAGTGATATTAATGACCAGTGGTTGTTAACTTCAGTCATTTTTAGTAGTAGAGTTTGTGTGTTTCCCTTCTTCTAGTTGTGCTGGTGAAGGGTCGCTAGATGCCTGAGTTAATGTCGGCGTTGTTGGACTCCTTGGTTTGTGATTTTCCTTCTATTACTTTCTGCAAGGCTGGATTTGTGGCTGCGTATTGTTTAAATCTGTTTTTGTCCTGGAATATCTTGTTTTCTCCATCAATGGTGAATGCAAGCTTTGCTGGGTATAATAGTCTAGGCTTGCATCCATGTTCCCTAAGTGTCTGTAGCACATCTATCCAAGCTCTTCTGGCTTTCATGGTTTCCATTGAGAAATCAGGTGTAATTCTGATAGGTTTCCCTTTATATGTTACTTGACCTTTTTCCTTTGCAGCTCTTAATATCTGTTCTTTATTCTGTATGTTTTGTGTTTTGATTATTATATGGCGTGGGGATGCTTTCTTTTGATCCAGTCTATTTGGTGTTCTGTAGGCTTCTTGTACCTTCATAGGAACATCCTTCTTTAGGTTGGGGAAGTTTTCTTCTATAATTTTGTTGAATATGTTTTCTGGGCCTTTGAGTTGTAATTCTTCTCCTTCTTCTACCCCAATTATTCTTAGGTTTGGTCTTTTCATGGTGTCCCAGATTTCCTGAATGTTTTGTGTTAAGAATTTGTTAGATTTGTTTAGTTCTTTAATCTGTGAGTTTATTTCCTCTATAGTATCTTCAGAGTCCGAGATTCTTTCTTCCATCTCTTGTATTCGGTTGGAAATACTTGTCTCTGAAGTTTCTGTTCGTTTACTCAGAGTTTCCATTTCCAGTCGTCCCTCAGATTGTGTTTTCTTCAATACCTCCATTTCATTTATCAGGTCTTGTACTGTTTCCCTTACCTGTTTGATTGCTTTTTCTTGTTTTTCTTGTTTTTCTTGGGTATCTTTGAGAGATTTATTTATTTCGTCTACCTTTTTGTTTGTCATCTCCATTTCTTTATGGCAGTTTTTTACCTCCTGTTTAAGGTCCTCTATTATTTTTATAAAGTACTGTTTAATGTCGGTTTCTTCTATATCTTCTGGGGTAGGGTGTTCAATTCTTGTTGTTTCGGGATGTCTGGCTTGTGGTGATGTCATGTTGCCTTTCATGTTGTTGGAGGAGCTCCTGCATTGGCGCCTGCCCATCTCTTCCTTCAAAAGGAGCGCGGAGGTGTTTGGTGTCCCCAAAGAATGATGGATCCTCCTGCAGACTGTGAGGTCCCCTTGCAGGCCAAGCAGCTCTCAGACAAAGGCCTACCTTGCTCCGGGCAGTCAAATGAAGGAGGGGACCTCCCACCGGCCTGGGAGCACTCAATTCCAGGTCCCCAGAGCCCAAACAGGCTGAGCTGTGGGATTTTGTGGCCCCAAAGACGGGAGGATGAGGCAGGGGGAGGGGGGGGAGGATTCTGGGTGCAAGCTGGGAAGGGACAGGAAGAGAGAGGCAGTATCCGGGGAGAATAACCCCTGCAGGAAGAGCAGGAAGTGTGCTGGTGGCAGGGGGAGTTGTGGAAAGTCGGTGGTCCCTCTCCGGGCAGCTGCCGCGGTTCGGGCACTCACTCCTCACTCACCCCAAAGAATGATGGATCCTCCTGCAGACTGTGAGGTCCCCTTGCAGGCCAAGCAGCTCTCAGACAAAGGCCTACCTTGCCCCAGGCAGTCAAATGAAGGAGGGGACCTCCCACCGGCCTGGGTGCACTCAATTCCGGGTCCCCAGAGCCCAAACAGGCTGAGCTGTGGAATTTTGTGGCCCCAAAGACGGGAGGATGAGGCAGGGGGAGGGGGGGAGGGTTCTGGGTGCAAGCTGGGAAGGGACAGGGAGAGAGAGGCAGTATCCGGGGAGAATAACCCCTGCAGGAAGAGCAGGAAGTGTGCTGGTGGCAGGGGGAGTTGTGGAGAGTCGGTGGTCCCTCTCCGGGCAGCTGCCGCGGTTCGGGCACTCACTCCTCACTCACCCCAAAGAACGATGGATCCTCCTGCAGACTTTCAGGTCCCCTTGCAGGCCAAGCAGCTCTCAGACAAAGGCCTACCTTGCCCCGGGCAGTCAAATGAAGGAGGGGACCTCCCACCAGCCTGGGTGCACTCAATTCCAGGTCCCCAGAGCCCAAACAGGCTGAGCTGTGGGATTTTGTGGCCCCAAAGACGGGAGGATGAGGCAGGGGGAGGGGGGGAGGATTCTGGGTGCAAGCTGGGAAGGGACAGGAAGAGAGAGGCAGTATCCGGGGAGAATAACCCCTGCAGGAAGAGCAGGAAGTGTGCTGGTGGCAGGGGGAGTTGTGGAGAGTCGGTGGTCCCTCTCCGGGCAGCTGCCGCAGTTCGGGCACTCACTCCTCACTCACCCCAAAGAATGATGGATCCTTCTGCAGACTGTGAGGTCCCCTTGCAGGCCAAGCAGCTCTCAGACAAAGGCCTACCTTGCTCCGGGCAGTCAAATGAAGGAGGGGACCTCCCACCAGCCTGGGTGCACTCAATTCCAGGTCCCCAGAGCCCAAACAGGCTGAGCTGTGGGATTTTGTGGCCCCAAAGACGGGAGGATGAGGCAGGGGGAGGGGGGGAGGATTCTGGGTGCAAGCTGGGAAGGGACAGGAAGAGAGAGGCAGTATCCGGGGAGAATAACCCCTGCAGGAAGAGCAGCTGTGTTGAGTCTTTTAATGACTCTGGACTTTGATTCTTTTAAGGATTATGTAGAAATTTTGATCCTGTTCATCATATTTGAGTCCTACAGTTGGGGAGTGCTGATGAGTTAATCATGGCCATTGCACAGATGGTGGAAGGAGAGAGAAGTGTATAGGGATCTCAAACAGAAGAGAACTATGTTGACCATAGTTCGACCATAAATTTTCCTGGCTTCCATGGTTCTACCTCGGCATTAGTTTGAACTCACCACTGCAACGCACTCTCAGATTCTGCACAAAGGCCCCTTCTCAATCTGCCTGTGGTCACTTCTAAGAGAGGAAGTGGCCATGACCACTGGGGTGTGGGTAGAAAACAGGAGAGCTCTAGGAAGAGGATGGGGGTTAGCGACTGGAGACCGGTTCTCCTGCTTGTAAAACCTCTTTCCTCTCCTGTAATCCAAAGGGGGCTCAGTGACCATTGCGGTAGTGTTTTATGGTTCTTAGCATTCTTTGAAGTTTACATGTCAGTACAGCAGAAAACCCCCGTTGTTTTCTATCTAGAACAGTCATAGGGAAATACTTTGACTCACTAAATGGTCTGTGATAATGAGAGGGGAGTTGATGCCCTTTTGGTTTTGAGTCTGTTCTTAGACCATCACCGTTCTCTATAGTCTCCTTGTGAAAATAAAACAGTTCTCTAGGGAATATTGCCCATTTATTTGTAAACCAGGTGATAACAGAGCTCAGAATAAAAATTCATAACAATGTATCATTGGGAACATGACTTTTCTTCTTCTTATGTATAAAAGAAAAAAAGGGTAACATATATGCCCCATCCTGAGGCCAGCAGTCTGAAAAATTCATATTATTATTTGTCTTTGTTAGTGGGTTGTTCAAATTTTTCTCTCAACTTTTCTCATAACTTTTCTTTATGCCTCTTCCTTGGACTATGCAGAAAATACTGCTTAAAGAGGTGCCTTAATCTAAAACCCAGTTGAAGCTCAACCTTGGCGGCAAATAAGAGTGTCTTTGTGATTTTATTTATTAGAAAGTGCTGTCACTGCCTTGCGGAGGGACACAATGGGTCTGTGTTCTGTTCTATTGCTCTTCAATAACTTTATCGCAGAAGGCGCTTACGATTTCCTGGAGAGGTGGGTCGATAGATGTGTCACCCGATGCTAATGAAGACGAAAAGTACAAACTATTGTACGAGGGTAGCATCTGAGGCAGAGATAAAATTCTCATTACAACCCTTTTAAATATTTCCGCATTTGGTGGGGGTATGGGAGGCTCTCCACTCCGTCCGTGTAATCCCCTTTTCTTTCTGTGCCAAGTGACTCATTGTTTTGTTTCCCAAGATTAGACAGAAAAATAATAAGTACTCCACAGGTTCCCTTATTTTCTTCATGAAAGGCAGTGTAGTCCACAGAAAGAGCATAGCATAGTTCACACAAAGCACATAGCTCTTTCATTTGTTTAGTTTCTGCAGTGTCAGACAAGGCTCTGCAAGCAGGGATTTCCTGAGCATCCATCCCACTGTAGGCCCAAATCCTTGTTTTACTTTCTTCGGCGAGCTCACCGGCAGCCTTGGTGAGGTTTGATGTCAGTTCTTAGGTGGTTCCAAAGCCACAAGCACATCATATAATCTTTAGGGGTTTGGGCTGGTTTATAATCCATCCTACTGCGGTTTGGGTCTAGGCAGATGCCTTTAGGGCAGAGATCTCCTGGGAGCTGCCTTGAAAATGGTCGGCTTTGGAAGAATTTGATCCTGCCAAATCGAAGTTGGCATGCTTCCAACTGCACATGCTGCGCTGCCTCAGAACCCAGCCGTGTGAGGAACACAGACATGCATGCGGCAGCTAGCTTTTGGAAGACACTCTGCCAAGCAGGAGTAGGAGGTGGGATAAAAAGGTGCATGACTACCATGAAATACCTGCCTTCAAAAGGCACCTTCACATGGGGAAGGCAAGCAAGAGATGCTCCAAGAATATCGCTCAGTTTAAAATGTAAGATTCTATAAGCATGGTATAGTATAATGAGAGTTACAGAGTGAGAAAATACCCCATCCATGGGCGAATCAGGAATAGAAAAGACCATGCTAGAGAAAATTGTGTAGTTTGTCAGGTGTCAATCGTGTGCTTCTGGGGATTAACTGTGACCTTCTTCCTGTTTAGGGCAGTTTCCTGCAGTGTGGATCTTTGTGGGGAGGCTAATCCTACCTCTTTGCACACTCTGGCCACCCTGTGACTGCCTATGGTCTTGAAATTAAAATGGGGCTTCAGAATAAGAAGCATGAAGCCCGAGTCTGAAGATGCTGTTTGACCTGACTTCTGGCACCAGAAGTGGTATCTGTTGTTTTTCAGTGCAAGCAGCAGCAGGGCCCTGGATATAATAATTACTGTGGCATGCTGGTTGTTATTCTTGCTGTGTGACATCGTGTGTACTCTAGTGTTTGTCTAACTTCACAATGGTTCTGGAGCCTTCCACTGAGTCTGTGAACCAGCATGTCCCCCATCAAAGCAGGATTTTGCTGAGTTGACAGGTAGGGTTGATTTTGCTTCCCACAAGCAAGGAATGGGACATCACCTGATAAGGTCTGCTTCATCTGCATAACCCACCAGCTCAGCTGCCCTTCTGTTTCTTTCCCTTTCTCCTATTCTTCCTTGTATAACTCCTTGTTTTCAAGGCTGACCACAGTCTTTTAAACTTTACTGGAGTCATTGGAGAGTTTACAGCCTTCTGTTTCTGTGTTTAGTGAATCTACAATAATATATCATACCTTTCCCATGCATATATCTCTTCAAAAAATTGTCTTAGGCCAGGTGTAGGTGGATCACACCTTTAATTCCAGTATTTGTGGGTAGGGGGACGAGTAGACAGGCAGCAGATCTCTATGAGTTCAAGGGTAGCATTGTCTATATAGAGAGCTCTAGACCAGCCCGAGCTACATAGTGAGACCATAGCTCCTCCCCCAAAACATTTTTTTTAAAGGAAAACATTCTCTGTATGCACGTGTAGATAGTGATTAAAAGGACTGAAGTTATTGAAACAGAAGGTTTGCTAAGCAAAGGCAAAAAAAGTTATTTTCTAACAGGTCCTTCTTATTCTATGTGAAAGAATAAACTATTTTAAAGACCATTGGCAAGCCCATTGTTTATACCACAGAGAGGCTTTGCCTTTCTGTTACAGAGCAAGCAAGGCAGGGCAGTTGCTTGGAAGGCAGCGCTTGTTTGGATAGGGTAGCACTACCTTTTCTCTGTGCTGCTGCTTCCTTGTTTTTCTGGTTCCTCATTTCCTCCCTGCATTTCCAGGTCCACAGCCCTGCCACTGCGCCTAGACCAGTCAAGCCCATGGATGCTAAATGGATACTAGTTTACAGTGACTTGACATAATCAATGCCATCAGTTAACGGTGGACAAAAAAAAACTCCCTTGTCTTCTAGGTGTTGAGAAAATCTTGTTCCCTGACCACAGTCCGCCATCCTTCTCTAAGTCTTCTTGACTGGACCTCAACTTGATCTATGTGTGTGATAGGGCCCTTAACATGAAGGATACGTCCTTCCCTCCTTCCACATTAAGAGACACCAGTCAATCAATCACTCAGTCATTACCATCACAACTGCAGCTTCTGAGAGTTCAAGGGTGCATCCCTGGGATGATCTGGTACCTCTGGCCAACTGTAGAAAGTCTAGTCTTATTAACAACTCCTAGAGTGTCTGCCTAAGAAGGATCGGAGCTGCCAGAATAATGTGCTCTTTATCTCAGTCAATTCTTAAGAAACTCCTAACCACCATTTCTGGGGTATTTATTCGAAAAAAGTTTGCCATTTTGGACCTTTGAGATATCTGTATATATTATAACCTTTCTTAAAGAAGTGACTGTCATCCCTTTAAAAGGCTGTTATCAAGAGAGATGGAGCCTGCCTCCCACTCATGTCGGAGGATAGAATCACAAATATCTTGATGGCCAACTCATAGGCACAGTTGGCCTCAACACATTCTCTGGTCCTTCAAATCCTGACTGACCCTTCATAATGTTCTTCCCTCAGTCTCCATTTCAAAGGTCTAGTCACCCCTGTACAAATTGAGTCTGGGGTCCCCACTTCCCTATTGTAACAGTCTAGGAAGGATTAATACCCAGCTGCTCTCACTCTTTTATCAGGGTCTGGGTTTGTCTTGGCATCAAGAAGAGGGTGGAACTTTGAAGGAACTTGATATGAGACCTCTGTTCACTTCTTATGTTACCTTCATCTCTTCTGCTCATGCTCATAGCTCAGGCCTTTGGAATGGTCCTTTAAAACTCTGGGCTAGAAAGTCAGCATGTTCAGCTGTTTCCCAGAGGAGAAAAATATTCCAACAACTCCAGTTACTCTGGAATTCAAATATTTCCCCTTTCCCTTTATGCTTATTTGTAGTCTTAGAAACACTAGGAATGAATGGAGGGAGATCCCCTTGTTGCTTGAGAAGGACCCTTTTCATATTTCTCCTACTGTTCTAGCTCAGTTGGCTCAGCAGCGGTACAGGGAATATGCCTCCTAAATAGAAAATATTACGCACAGCAGTGTGGAGGAGCTCAAGATCTCAGAGAGTAGGGATCAGGAGGAAATAGCCTATGTAAAATATGCAGGAAGTCAGCATAGACTCAGAAATGATGATGACTCAGAAATCTTGATTTTTAGATCCATCACACTCTGGCTTTTGGAATCACTGTGGTGAACTTTGCCCAAGGCCTGTAATATGATTTACAATAATTATTCTATTCTTACCTCCCATAATCTGACAAGATGAATGTGTTAAGGTTATTAGCTTCGCAAACTGGGAGATAATAATTATTAAGTGGGTCTGTTGAGAGCCAGACCAGGGTGACTTATCAGATCAGAAGTAGTTATCAACAGGGTACTGAGAATTGATGGCGATTGAATGTGAGTTTCCAGGAGTTGTCTTTTTGGTGGATACAAGTGATTGGTTTTTCAGAACTAAGTCTCCAAGAAAAAAGGAATTGGGAAGATGCTCTGGTAATAGGTAATTCTGATTGATCTTTACAATATAGTGTACTTGATGAAGAAAAAGCACAGGACTGAATTTATAATGTCAGAGTCCATTCTGTTACTATAACAGAATATCATAGTGGGCAAATTAAATATAAAAGTTTGTTTAAACTGGAGACTGGGAAGACCAAGGATATGGTGTCAGCATCTGGCAAGAGCCTTCTTACAATATCGCACCATGGCAAAGCAAATGAGCCTGTGAGCACATGCAGTGGAGAGGGTACAACGAGAAGGAAGGTTTCCATGAACTTATATGTTTAATTATCTCATAACAGCTAGTCTGCCCTCATGATAATGCTATTTACCCAACCATGAGGTTGCATCCTCATGTTCCAGCCACCTTCCTAACCCTGCTGTACTGGGCACTGAGCTTCCAACAGGTGAATTTAGAGGGACTTATCCAAGCCATAGCATGCTAGGAAGCAACGTGTACATCCAGTTATGGCAGCAGAGTCTTTGTGTGGAGCAGTATGTTTGGGAGAGTGGCTGGACAGAATAGATGACCCTAGAAGGCAAAAATGCTCTTAAGCATGTAAAAATCATGAGGAAATCTTACTTGGACCTGATAGTGACTTGTTCCCTATTTTCTCATATTCTTCCCCATTTCTCTGTTGCTTCCCCCTTTCAATGCAAATTATTGGTTTTGGTTAGAAAACTCACATCTTATCATTGCCCATTTCTTTTTGTCATAGACTACACCTCTCACATTTATAATGGGTTCACTAATGAGAGGGTGGGTAGAATTTAGTACATCAGTGAAACTTGATGGGGAAAAAGATTGACGTGTTATTGTTTCTAATATTCTAATGTTTATCACGTTATCCAATCATCATTACAGGTAAAGCACATAGGATATTAGCAGCTCCCATCAGGGACGGTCCAATAGAAATCACAGTTATGTTACTTCATCCTTTCAGATATTTCTGGGCACCTTTTGTGCTCATCATTCCTGAAGTTAAGAGAGTTGATTTGGCCAGGTACCTGATCATCTCATCGAATTCAGTAACAAAGAAGCACATATTCTAACATTCCAGAATTGTGTTCCAAACATACTTAACTACACAATCATTTCTGCTATATTGCAGCACCTGTATTTCTAAAAGTACTTTGTTACATAAAATAATACAGTAAGAACTTCATGGGAAAGTGGGACTGGGGACACACTGCTCAAAACATTGTCAGCTATGCAGTATAAGTAAGATTGGAATCTAATAAAAGTTAGACATAGTACTATGCTAAATGATTAAGAAATACATATTTTCTAGGATAAACATGATGCCTTGACGTTTGCCTATGCAAGTGGTCACATTTCTGAGTTTCTGTTCCATGAGGTTATTTGTCATTAGATGGCAGCCACAAACAGGGGCAGGTCACCGCACACATGGCAGGTGGTAGAGGTTGGGAGAGGTCTGAGGTCTGATTGCACAGGATTTGGATTCCTGTGAAGTATGGAGTCTGTAGTGCTTGTCATTTCTCTATCTGCAGACTGTGATGGAATGAGGCATAAATAAACATGAAATCTGTGTTTTGCCTAAACTACTCCCTGATGTACCAATTGCAGTGAAAAAATGTTTTTAAAGCAGGTGTTATAGCAGGAATTGCTGTAATTGATATCTTCCATAATTCATTATAGCCTCTGTTTCTCTCTCTCTCTCTCTCTCTCTCTCTCTGTATATTAAGAAGATTGTAGCCTTAAAAGGGTTCATTGCACAAAAATAGGAGACTACTAAGACCTTTCTCTACCCTAAGTTCCTCATGTGAACCTTTTCTCGTCATCAATAGCTCTCCCTCCCTGGAGTCATTCCGCCTACCTAGGAGTTCGTGGCACTTATTTAAATTGTTCGTTTCTGAATTGGAGTACTTATCCCATTTTGAATTCTTATTTATGGCTTTTTGTGTTCTTTTCTTCCATGACTGTATTCTAAGCTCATTAAGATTAGAGAGCATGTTCTTTTTCTTTCTATCCTCTTCATCCTTTTAGGACTTTAGATATTTGTTCCATAACTTCCTATTGAATGAATTACAAAAAATTAAATTACTCAGCTAAAGAAAGCAAAGACAATACAAAGACAATAGGAACTTTCATAATTAGCTTTTTAAATATTGTTCACCATTAATAAGAAAACTCTTGAGTGTTGACAGAACAACACTCCTGTTGCTCTGTCTTCTTCACTGGGAATGAAATCTCTTGATCAGTCAGCTGAAAATGTTGTCATGTTGAGAGAGAGCACAGGTACAGTCACTGGTTTGGGTTTGAGTCTTTAATAATACTCTACCCAGGACACACATTAACAAGTTACTGAGTCAGAACTTGGCTTTGAAACCTTCTAAGCCTTCTCCACATGGGCTGTTCAGCATCCTTATGGTCAGGTGACATGGTTTGGAGCTGAAACCATGGAGAGAACAGCGCAGCAGAAGGCTTTGTCAGACCAACTGGGCCCATTTTGAACCGAGGCATTTTGTGTCCCCAGCCATATGCCGTGTGAAGAGGCCGCATATGTACATTAAGTGAGTGGGTGAAAGAACTTTTGTTGGGAATGGTGACAGTTCTATGGCATTAGTCCTTATTCGTCTTCCTTATATTTTAGGTTTGGGGCCTTGGAGGTATTTGAGTGAGGTGGCGCCTGTATTTTAAGAGAAGCGCTGGAGTGACTCAGTAAGAGAGCGAGTCACACCTGAGCTGGGACAGAAGAGTGGCTCCTCGGTGAGAGATTCGTGTCATAAAGAAGCTGTGGGAAGTTCATCCTTTATCTTTGACCGCAGAACTCTCTGACAGTACTGCTCCGGTTAAAACAGCTTCTCTTAGGCAGATTGCTGCAAGCCTTGTTTGGGGATCTAGGATGTCAGGACCCTGGGTTTAGAGTACACTGACAGAACAAATAAGTTCTGAGCTCAGTGTGTTCCACCTCTTTACTTTTGTATTGAGGACTTTTTTTTGTCTTTCTGTCTTCTCTCTCTATAGTGAATCATAGACTCATATGCTAAGCTGACAGGGCTCTTTGTTTAAGTGACTCAGAGCTATTTCCATATTGGGCCACAGCATTCACTCGCATGTTTTGCTTTTGCTGTTGCTTTTCATTTTTCCATTTTATTGAAAATAGATTTTTTCACATAATATATCCTGACTGCAGTGTCCTCTCCTTCTACTCCTGCCAGTTCCTCCCCACCTCTCTTCCCAAATGGATCCACTTCCTTTTTGTCTCTCTATTAGTTAGATAACAATAAAACGGATAGAATTAGAAAAATCATCACCCTGAGTGAGATATCCCAGACCCAGAAAGACAAATATGGTACTTATTTATATGTGAATATTAGTAAAGTCAAGGACAACCAAGCTACAATCATATAGTTTCAGAGGACAAGTTTAGAATAAGGGGGCAAAAGATATAGCTAGATTCTCTTAGGAAAGGAAAATAAAATAGATAATTTTGGATGGATAGGGGGCTGGAATGGGAAGATCAGTTGGGAAGGGGGAGGAAAGAGGGAGTCGAGAGAGGCAAAGGACAGCTAAAATTAAGGGTTATTTATATAATTTATATATATTTGCATATATATGAAATATATATGAAAGGCTATCTAAATGAAATCACCAAATAATGGGAAGACAGAGTCTTAACTAGCTATCTCTTGTCACCAAATGAAGCTTCCAGTCCCAGGAAGTCCAAAGGAATCCCATGGGAACCCCTAAATAACTCAAGCTGACACAACGGACTTCTCTCTGCAAGTTGACAGCAAGGCCCCATTGCTTAAGACAACATCTGCACAACTCAATGAAGATGGAGAAGTCAAGCTGGGGCCCCCATAATGCTTTCAAATCCGTTGATCTACAATGGTGTCTTGTCTACAGTATGTGCTAGGGCAATGAGCACAAAACTCATGGGAGTAACCAAGCAATAACTGGATTGACTTAAGACTCACTTCACAAAATGGAACCCATACCCAACACTGCTCAGTTGTTGATGTTTTTAGTCCATGTATTTTTGGACAATATATAGGCATGATTAGAAAGTCAGCCAATAATTTTTATTAACCTTTGATGGTCTTGATTTTTTTGTAATTTAGCTATTTCCATTTCTGACAACATTTTCTACCTTTTATACAAATTAAGTCATTACATAAATTAAGCTTATCAGTCAGCATAGTTAGGGCTTATACATACATATAGAGCAGTGAGTTCTACAAAACCCTGGACGTATAGATATTCAGGACAGATTTCAAAGTAAGGAACAGCTTCCCCAAGTTTTGGAAGTTGTTTACTTCCTATTTACTTAGGGAATATCATATCCTTCTGGGATCTTTGATGGAGTTGAAGACATATAGTTATAGTTTCCTTAGATATGATAATATATAAATTATATATAAAACAGACTCACAAAGAAATATTATAACTGCAATTCTTGGTTGATGCCTGTTTTGTTATATGTAATTTTACTATGTTAAAGTTAAAACCTTCCTTTTTATTTAGACAGAAATGGGGTATTACCCTCTGTATGCTGTGAATATGTTTTTAATACCATTGGTTAATAAAAAAGATGCTTTGGCCTTTGGAAGGGCAGAATATACCTAGGCAGGAAAACTAAACAAAATGCAGGAAGAGAGAAGGTAGAGTCAGGCAGATGCCATGTAGCTACCAAAGGAAAAGATGCCAGAACCTTACTGGTAAGCCACAGTTTCATAGTGATATACAGATTAATAGAAATGGGTTAATTTAAGATGTAAGAGTCAACTGGGAATACGCCTGAACTGTTGGCCAAACAGTATTGTAAATAATATAATTTTGTATAATTATTTGGTTCTGGGTGGCCAGGACACTAAAAAGCAGTCTCCGGTTACAATATAATTTATGTTTCTATATCAGAAGCTATATTTGTTCTCCCTTAATTTTCATGGTTTAATCCTCTTTCTGAGTTATAAAATTGCAAAACTTTGTGTCTTGAAGCAAAAAATGAGTGATTGTTTCATGTGAATAAAGTTGTGAGTCAAAGATATATAAATTTATATATAAAATTTATGTATATATACATACACACACACACACACACACACACACACACACACACACACACACATATATATATATATATATATATATATATATATATTAATCAAAGTAAGGAATGGAAGGAACCTGAGTAGTAGTATTCCTGCATGTAAACTATACCAGTAGAGTTGCATAAGGAGGCAGACTGAAACACAATGTGCCTTTAGTAGAAAGGATAGTTCTTAAAAGACCCTATTCTCAAAATTGCCTTCTAAACCATATGGACCTTAGACATTATAGAGTGTCCTCCAACAGGTCAGCAGTTTAAAGATCTCAAATCTGGTCATTCTCTTGTATCACCCTTGCCAACATCACTAAGATTCTGGGTACCTAGCAATTTGTACTCTTCTACTCTCCTTGTCAGGACCATGGTGAAGATAACCGAATCATGGAATCCACTGACCAAATGGCCTTAAACTAAGGGAAGATTGAACTCCACATCAAGGGCCAGCTCTTTGCAGGCTCAAAGAATACAAATGGCTATCAAATCATTGTTCCTATCTCTGAGTTTGCTAACCTCAGTAGAGGAGTAAGCTGGCATGAAGAGAAAGAGTGTGAGCTAGCGCCTGGGGACCAACACCCTAGGAACCGCCGGATTTAAGTGCATAACTTTTCTTGGCTGCTTTCCACATATGAGGTCATTTAATCCTGCAGACCATTTCAGGTCTGTATTTCATTTTTATGCTCTAGGAAAGAAAAGCCAGGCTCAGGGGAGTAAACTAAATTGACCTGAGGCCACTGAGGGAGCAAAAAAATTGAGCTGAGATGTAAAACGGATGATTGGGCTCTGTGGTGCATATGGTTTTTCTGCCTTGTTATGTTGCCTGTGATCAACATCTTTGCTTACATTTTCCCTAGAACCCAACTCAGTGCTTAGCAAGTGATGATATGCAATAAATATTTATTGTATAACTAACACAGTGGAATAAACTGTTTATTCATCTTTACTATTAATGGGATAATCTAGTTGTACTAGGGTGTGAGTGCACCAAAGGTGATATTCCACTCTGGAGCTGGGCATGGCAGAAAGTACATTCTTTTTTACTATGACTGTATAGCTGCTATTCTCACTTCTTCCCCAGCCTAGAATTTGCTACACAAAAATTTCTGACTCAAGTGTCCCAGAAAGGACTGAATTTTCTATCTATCTATCTATCTATCTATCTATCTATCTATCTATCTATCTACCTACCTACCTACCTACCTACCTACCTACCTACCTACCATCTATCATGTATGTAGTCATATATTCATGTGTTACAGTGCATTTGTGGAGGCCAGAGAATGACTTGCAGGAGTCTGATCTCTCCTTCCACCATGTGGGTCTGAGGGAATCAGCAGGTTATTAGGCTGGCAATAAGTGCCTCTATCTACTGAGCCATTTTTCTCAGCAGCTCTGTTATTGAAAAAATTCAGAAAGAATTTTTATTTAAAGGAGATATTAATGCCATATGTAATATAGTCCAAATACTTTTTCTACTTTTTTTTCATTTAAATGGAACAAATGTTGGGGATAAAATGAACTGTTAAAATGACAGCCTGCTGGAGAGCAATTGGTATGTTCTTGCCATTGTGATCTCAATCTAGGCTTTTCTGGGCTGATTTTAGTCAGCTTGTGTGGCTGCTCATCTGTGTTCCTCCTAGATAGGGATGTCCTCTGACAGAGATATTGTCTTGGTGGGTAAGGCTGCATAGTAAGGCCATTTTTTTTTGTAATGAATTTCAGAGGTAGCTCAAGATACCGTGCATTGCTATTATTTTATAATAATTACCCCTGGGATCATATCTTGCGTGCATCCTTAGGGATTTGGTGGCGAAACTAGGATTTTAAGGATTATTTCAAATGATATTCACAGTAATCATATGAGACATAGTTCCTATCAGTTCTATTTTATAGAGACTTAGAGAAACTAAGTCACATGGTCACACAATGACAAAGCCAGCATCATAACTCCTACACAGCCTCTGTATCTATTGAGCTCAATCTGATACTTTTTCCATTCTTTCAGCAAGCATTTTGAGTATCTGCCATCATCAAGGTAGTATATTGGTCCCATGGAAACAAACACTGCTTAATAAATGTGATGTCTATAACCAACCTGCTTCTCATTTTTTGAAAGAGCAGTGTTTTGGCATATCATCAAAAATAAGGTGTTAAAAGTAAATTGATATTGTATGATAGTATTGTAAAAAGTCTTGTGAATGCTGACAATTAACCAGAAAGTCATAAAAAAATACCGGGAGAACACAAGGGCAAAGCAGGAAGTCATTAATTTAGTCAACAAAGACTGTTTTGGGCATTTTGGAATGTATTGGGTGGCAGTCTAGGTCCTGGAGCAATAGAGTGATAAAGGACACATGGGGGCTTCCTGCTCTCATGTACCTGAACATCTTATAGTGGGACACGTATGTAAACAAGTGTTACAGAAATTTGCAACTGGAAAAATACCATGAGAGACAGATTCTTGATGCTGGCAGAGGAAGTAATCAAGGAATTTGTTCTCCTCAGGGACATCGTCCTTCAGAGAGGACTGCTGAAGGTTAAATGAACTACAACTAGGTAGAAGATGGGAGTGGGGGCAGGGGAGAAGAAAGGGCCTCTGGTGAGACTTGAGCTAGACTAAGTGTGCTCATGGGTGGAGATATTTTAAGCAAAAGAGCAGACTTGAGGAGATTCTTCATTCTATAAAATACTTTGCCATGGATGCATGAGGACCTGAATTTGGATTCCCAGCTCCTATATAAACCAGGCAGTATGGTGTGTGCCTGGATCCCTAGCAATGAAAAGCAGAAGATGGAAGGATTCCTGGAGCCCATTGGGCAGTGAGTTCTGATGAACTTGAGAGCTGCAGATCCAGTGAGAGAACCTGTAGCAAAAATAATAAGATGGCAGATAATAAAAGAAGACACCCAATATTGCCTGCTGGCTTCTACATACATGGGCAGCGGGATGCACATCTACATGTTATATCTTCAGCTGAGCACAGAAGTAGATTAATAGGAAATAAATATGTGTCTAGAGAAGATCTGGGAAGAATTCTACAGCGAGAAGAGAATGGTAGTAGATGGTATCATTGGGAGGTAAAATGGGAAACAATCAAGTATGCATGGAATGTCAGAAGAAGAAAAGTGTGAAATGTGTACTTAGTTTATGTGATAAGATACTTTATTGTTAATTAACTGAAATGGAGACAACAGAAACAGATCAGATCCGGGAGGCAAAGTTTTAAATTCAATCTTGGAAATGTTGGTGTTGAGAGACTTTGAAAGAGACAGTGGAAACAGCAAGTTAACACTTACTTTTGTCTGGATCTCCTAATGGGGGCCTGGCCTGGAGACATACCCTGTGTGTCTGTAGTGTGCAGGTAGGAGTGATACCATGATCATAGGTGTTCTTGTCTAATATGACGCTAATAATAACTGGTATGCCAAATGATTTGTAGCCATGTCTGGAGGAACTTTATCCCACAACAGTTTAATCATCCTAAAAATGAGATTGGAAGAATACTGTCCAGTAGAGGATGAAATTCATGCAGTCATGGAAATGAAGGTGCCAAAGATGGAATGGCCAGCAATATTAAGCACCGCTTACATAATGTGGGTTTGGGAAAATCCTTTGGGATGATTGGCATGAAGTCATTGGCAACCTACGCAAGAGCTATTTTATGGAGAACGAAAAAACATTAGGGCTGAGTGAAGAGTGAACAAGGGCTAGGAAGTTAATTGAGCGTAGATAAATGCATCTTAGGAGGGAAGAATGCTGAAAGTTCAGTTGCTGAGAAGGTAGCAGCAAATGGGGGAGACCAACTGATAATGGATGGTTAGTGAGGGTTCACGAAAGGAGTCAGAGGGAACTGTTTTCAGAGATGCCCATGTCCAAGTTTTTGGTGTATGTGTGTGTGTGTTGGGAGGGGGTACTCTCCTAGAGATCATACTTTTTTTTTTTAAAGTAGGAGAAGAATCCTATCTGATTATGAGGTGGGAACAGTAAAGTTTGAATAGGGCTAAAACAGTTGAAATATACTAATGTTACTGATGGAGAGTGAGAAAAAAATGTGCAGTTCCTGGCTGGTCCTGGTCCATCCCCCAAAAGCCGAGGCACATGGATTTTTTTTTTGGCTGTTCCTCAAACAATTCATGGTCTACATGTATGTTGTGAAAAATCCAAGTGCAAAAAACAGCCTAATCATTGGAGGAAATGAAAGGACTAAAGATTGCTAAGGTTTTTCCTGTCACCATGGGAAGGTTGGAAAAAAAGGTATTAGAAATCATATGGATATTTATATATTTATTGAATGAACTTGCTGAACAGCACGTTCCTTTTAATATGAAGAAATTTCCCTCATCAACATTACTTAAATTCTGAATATCCTGGGTGAGTTAAACACCAGGAGGTCAAGGAGGCTAATAGGACTTTCACAGCCAGATGCCCCAATGTTGCTGGATTTCTCTTTGCCCTTTAGCTAGTCACTAGTATTTGCTCTATGCAATCTTCCTAGTCATGCTAGAAGGTAAATGGGTGTTTCCAAGAATCTGTTCAGGGAGTGGAATGCTATTTTCTAAAGGATATTTTTGGGGGAGCTCAGAGAGATGGGATGAAAAAGACCTGGAGATTAGGAATGTGTTACAAATGATTGGAAGTCATTATTTTAATGAGTTGGTCTCAGCTTGGCTAATAGGCACTATTTAAGTATGAAATTTCATATTTTACATCAGATGTGTAGGAAGGAGTGTGGCTGAGCACACAGGAACTTGATTCTATTTGTCTACCCACCCTTTGAAGCATTTCTTGTTTGGCTGGGGAGGGTGCATACCCATAAAAGTGTTATAAGGACATACTGTAAGTAGCACCTCCAAACTTGTATGTTTAAATAGATGAGCAAAAGCACAGAGAAAAAAAGGGAAAGACAACAGGATTACCTATAGAATATTTAAGGATAAGAAGAATGGCATAGTCTATTATGAGGACAGTTGAGACCTATTAACTTCTACTAATACATTTCTAGGGGAGTAAATGGCAACTTACATGTAACTTTAAAGATCTGGACATGGAAGCAACAAATTGTTCTCCTCTCTCTCTTTTTCTCTTTCTATATGTGTGTTTGTGTGTGTGTATGTATGGAATACATACATGTGAAGATTCATATTTGCATGTGTGTGAATGCACTATGTGTGTAGGTGAAGGTCAGAGATTGATGTCAGGGGTTTTCATTTCTCTTCCTCTTAAATATTAAGGCAAGGTCTCTTACCTGAGTCTGGAGCTCACCAATTTGGAAGTTTATGTCTTGCCTGGTCCAGCAGCCACTCAGTCCTAAATAAACACACAGAAACCATATTAATTATAGCTCTTAAGTCAATGGCTCAGGCATATTCTTAACTAGCTCTTATATCTTAAATTAACCCATTTCTATTAATCTGTGTATTGCCACAAGGCTGCGACTTACTGGTAAGGTTTTGGCACTTATCTCCTTTGGTGGCTACATGGCATCTCTCTGACTCCACCTTCTTTCTCCCTGTATTCAGTTTAGTTTCCCCGCCTACCTATATTTTGCTCTGTCATAGGCCAAAGCAGCTTCTTTATTAACCAATGGTAATAAAACATATTGATAACGTACAGAGGGGAATCCTACATCAGTGTCAATAATCAGCATGCCTCAGAGAGCCTGACTCTGCCTCTGAGTGCTGGAATTACAGAATGGCAGTCATACCTAACTGACATTTCACACAAACACTGGTGATCTGAAATGTAGTCTTCATGCTAGCATAGTGCTTGATCAAATGGGCTATCTGCTCATTGCTGTAGCCAAGTTTTTGGGCCATAAATTAATCACCAAATGCTTCATAACTACAAGAGTGACTAGGACATCATTTAGTTATGTGAAAGATGCTATGTTTGAACAGCTTTTCAGCATCTATATTCCCTTCGGAGCTGCAATGAGATTTCAATCTTTACTTTTCACTTATTTTTATTAAGCCCTCCATCCTCAAGTGAATCATCCATAATTCCACCAGCTGCTATGAATGTTTCTTCACAAACCCTCTTCTATCCTGGTCACCATAAAACAAATGCTCTTGTTTTAAACCATTCTTCTTAAAGTGAGAGTTCATAAAATGTAACACTCTAGACATGATCTGAAAATTGAAGTAGGAATATTATTTCCCTTGACCCAATAATTGTGAGATCAAATTATGGTGCATTGTTGAAAATATTTTGTTTTCAAAGACCAATAGCTGAAGCTTACAGGAAAGAGATTTTAAGGAAGAAAATGGACTTTGTGACATCATTTCAAAATGGCAGCCTTGTGAAGAATCACATTTGTCTTACTCTTTCTGACACCTTAAGAAAGGAAAAGTTACACACACTCAAAAGACCAACCAATACATTTTCATCAAAGCCCCACAGTGAATTTGCATAAAAATTACCAACATGATTTTCATATTAGATTATATACTTAAATAAAATCGTATGCACACCAAGAACATCCATATTGAAATCCTTCTTAATTGTAATTTTAACCAGCCTATGTACCTTATAGTGTCTTCTAAGAAGTGTTAGACTAAACAATCGACCAGTGGCACCCAAATTGCCCATACTTTCCACTCCTTCTGATATGGTGCCAATATTACGTTGTATCCAGTGACCTCAGAGTTACTGATACTCTCATCTATTAGATAGAAAAATAACTTTTATCTTTTCCAAACATGTATTTATCAGTCTCCTGGGTTAGAGAATTGATGACACACCATTGAATTTTAAAAGAAACAATCTAAGGGTCTCCCTGTTTACCCAATCTACCAATAGACAAACACATTTGGAATGTTCTTTTTCTCTTTTTCCCTTCCTCTCTTCCTCCCTCCCGTCTTTCTTCCTTTTTTCCTTCCTTCGTGTGTGTGTGTGTGTGTGTTTGTGTATAGTGTATGTGTGTACTTACATGAATGTGTACATGAGGGCCAGAGTTCACTGTTAGGGTGTCTTCCTCAATTTCTCTGCAAATCTTATTTTTTGAGACAAGGTGGCTTATTGAACCAGGAGCTTATCAGTGATTAACTAGATTTTCACATGTACACAGCAAGTACTCCACCTACTAAATCGCCTTGTCAGCCCCGAACATTTTGTCCCTTTAAATCATATGTTTCATATCAAGGTTTTAGGGCCCAGGGGTTCCTTCAGGTTTCAGTTGTTTATGACTACGTGCACTGTGAACAGTGATGGCTGCATTTCCACAAACGTGTCTGCTATTGGATGCTGAAGTTAAAGGAAACAACTTGCCACAATTACAATTTAAATTTAGCTCCCCAATGCAGTTCCTCCCCTGCCCCTGTAAGTATTTTCTCTTGTCCCTGGGTTGCCTCTCAGAGAGGAGATGCTGAGGGCATAAACAACATTTACTGATTTGGGTTTTAGTGACTTTTTGATGGATTCACTCATAACTGGATTTGAGTGTTATTAACAGATTCTCACTAAGCACATAAACAAAGCAACAGTGTCTAGGCAGAGAGCCACATACTCAATATGTTTATACTATATAGGAAGGGGAAAAACCCAAACAACACAGAGACAATATAAATAACTTTCTACTTGTCTGAAACCAGTTAAGTACTATTGGAGGAAAGGCTTTAACTATAAGAGAGAATAACAAGAAGACTCTGTGGGTAGAGAGACAGTGGTGTGCAGGGGATTTTGTTATCCAGCAGAAAGAGGCACCCAGTCAAGGGCGGTTTTCAAATTCGAACCCCATCTTGGTCGCAGGGCATTTGTTTTGCTGTCTAAATTATCTCAGCACCTAGGGGAATAATGTTTCTGGACACTACAGATGCAATTTTCTTTTCTGGCCTTTTCCATAATCCATAATTATGAACCATGCTGAGTTGGGTTGTAATGTTCATTGGAGAGCATCCTAAACGGCACTTTGAAAAATTGTGGCCTACGCGGCATCATTTAGAAACAACCTTCTGTGGGGATTCTGGCTTTCCTTTTGGTCGGGTGGGCTGATAATCTCATAATGGCATTAGTTTTCAACCAATTACCCGATTGTTGTTATCCATTTTCAAACCTGGGCAATCTTTAAATGTCTACAAGAAGGTTTAAAACCGATCCAGAAGGAGGTGGATTAAATCATTTAGGAAGCTTAAATCCTGGCCATTTGGTATCTAAAGATTCAAGAAGGGATGCTGGAGAAATTTCCAAATAAAGTTAATTTATATTCAGTCACTGAAAAGGTTATGTTATAGAACATATTGAAAAAGAGAAGGTTAGTTGGAAAGCCAAATGTGATAGAATTTGGAAATTATGAAGCTTTAGGTTATGAAAGATTTCCCATATGTCCCAGCAGTACTAGTCTGCTCTCTTCCTCGGAGAGAGTTTATGAGACTGTGTGCCCCATCCTGCTGTTTGAACAGCACCGGATCTCTATTTTAATGGTGTCATGAAAGTCAGTAATAGCCCATGATCAGAAGGACATTGTTTTTTATGGGTTTCCACCTTCTTTCTTATCTGAATCTGATTCACTGAGGGAGGATGCACTTTTTGTGGACATTTTAACTGTTCCTTCTTAGTTAATCTAGTTTGAAACAGCTCCAGTGGCATATGAAGAATGAGAGGGAAAAGAAATGGTCCAAGGTCCACGCAGATGGAGGAAGAGACTGAACCAATCAAGTCTAGTTGGAGTTGCCCAACGACTCCTGGGCTTGTGGCCTGCTCTGGGGTGTGGTCAATATGCCAGATGCTATGTCATTGAAGAAACTCACTTTCTCTCTCCTGGCAGTGAACAAATACCAACAGACCCTCAGGTAGATGTGCACAGTACTCTCACCTGCCCACCCCATGCCGATATTTGTGTCTGACTTGAGGTTGTACAGGTCTAGCTCATGCTGTTACAACTGCTCTAAGTTTATAAGAACATCTTTTCTGTTACGTCTGAGAAACAGTTTCCTGGAAGTCATCCACCACCTCTGAAAATTACAGTCCTTCCGTCCCCTCTCCCATAGAGCTCCCCGAACCTTGAGGGATCCTCTTGATAAGGATTAGAGCTGAGCACGCTGAAGTCTCTTGTTCTCTGCAAGTTGGCCAGTCGTAGGCTGCTGTATTAATTACCATATGCTGCAAGAAGATGATTCTATAATGATGATTGAGTGAAGTACTGATCTAAAGGTATAGCAGTAAGTTATTGGGAAGTTTTTAATTGCTATGTCCATATAATAGAATAATAGTATTTGGTTTTCTCTAGGGCCCATGACCTATGTAGCTTTAGATTCTGACCTCATTCACTGTATCAGGTATGGGTTCCAAATCCTGGATTACCTTCTCCCTTCCACAGTGTGCATTGTACTTTCCAGGATCGTGGATGTTAGTAGGGAAGAAGCATCTGATTGAGTACCAGCAGGATTTCTCCATATTCTATGACTAAAGTATGTGGTATCTTCAGTAACAGGTCTTCTTATCAAGTTCTGCAAATTAACCCATTTCATTGGTGATAGTGTATAATGTCTGAGGGGAAAGGGTCTATGAAATCCTACTGGCCAACATTCCTGGTTCTGGGCATTTTATTTGGTAGTGTAGTTAGATTGCCCCTCCTCCATAATAGGATAACTTCATTTAAACTCTTGTATAAATGGATACATTTCAGGCAGCTTCTACTGCTGCAGGTTTCTGTATGTCATTTTCAAAAGTCCTTTAATGTTAGGTATCTTTCCCATGTTTCCTCCATATTCCCTCCTATATCCTTCCCTCTCTACTTAATCCTTCCTCTTCTATTTCTCCTCTTTCTTCCTTTGTTGCAAGAAATGCTATTTCATCTTCTTTGAAAGATTCATTTCTCCCCCAACACCTTCTATCAATGACATAACTTCAGTGGGTATTCTTATCCCAGCCAGAATGCCCAAGATAACAAACAAACAAACAAGTAAAACAAAACAAAATAAGACAAATGACAACAGATCCTGGTGAGGGTATGAGGAAAGGGGAAAACGCATTTATTGCTGCTGGGAATGCAGACTGGTAAAATCATTATGAATCACTTGCTCATCCATGTTCATTGTTGCTCTATTTATAATAGCTAGAAATTAGAAACAACCGGAATGTCCATCAAATGATGAATGAATAACAAAAACAAGGTACATTTACATCATAGAGTGTTCAGCTGTTAAGAAAAAAATGAAATTATGAAATTTGTAGGCAAACGGATGGAACCAGAAGCAGTCATCCTGAGTGAGTATCCCAGAACCAGAAAAAAAAATGGTCAAAAACCATTGTATAATCCCCTCATATGTGGATGCTGGCTTTTAAGCTTTAGGTATTGTATTTCAGTTTGCCATAAGTATAATTTTGAGTAAAATCATTATCAGATTGCTTACCAGGTATATAATAGCCATGTAAAATGAATACAATAGCTGCCTATGGTTTATATATATTGTAACATTGCAGAATATAGTATAATTTCATATTAGTATTCCTCTTTAAACCACCTTTGTTTTGTCCCTTTTGGTTAGGTAGGTTTTTCTAATAGCTTTTCCTTGTTTTTCTGTTATGTAGCTGTGCTAGTGTATCCTGGCTTTGTGTTCCTCTTGGAATAGTTTTGTTAATTTATATTTTCTTAAGTTGTTGCCTCTGTACCATTTCATCACTTTGTTCATAAAAGGGCTTTATTGCTATTCTTCCGTATGTTTAATCTTGTTTCTATATTTAGTTGTTGTATACTTCTTCATTTTCAGTACAATGTGTATTCTTCTTTCCTATTTAGCCTTGCTGAGCTTTACTTATTTTTATTGCCAGTTCTTTTTTCTTGCTTTTATTTTTCCTAACTCATTTCTGCTGTCTTCATTAGGGTTATTTTATTGATCTTCTCCTTGCTCATTAAATAAATAACCAGCTCTTGTTTTATTTTTTTCTTAAATAATGCCATAATTTTCATTATAGCTATTGATTCACTCCACTGACTTTTTTCTCTATTGAGCTTTCAAGCTTATTGACTTGGATGTTTTTTTTTAATTATTAATTTTCTAAAAACAAGAAGTTTCAGTGCTGAGATCCCCTCCAGGTCTGTTATTTGCCTTCAGAACTTTTATATACTTCTGCTTATGTTCATATTTTTAAAGTTTTGGGCTATATTTTTTATGTCTTCTTTAATCTAGCATGAGTGCACATATTTTACTTTGGAGTTTACCTTTGCATTTTTTAAAGAAGCATATCTTCTGGTGTGTCTTGCTAATTGTGCTTTTGGGGGACCATATATGATCAATGAACATTTTCTGCACCTGCTCAGTTGAGATTCCAAATACAATCTATTTTATTATATTGTTAAATACTTGTTGATCTGAAGTAAGATTAAAAAAGAATTGTCAGACTTATAAGCTATGGTCAAATAAAAAATTGATGCTTAAGCTGAAGGGTTATCAATTTAAGGCAATTAAGGATTATCAACTTAAATCAATTACAGGCATAGAAGGACTGATACTGTAGAAGTATACTAATTTAGATGCACACGTGAGCTAGCTGAGACTCTCTGCAGTTGCACACAGTGCTAATCATGTCTATAACCATGAGTCATTTACAGTTGGAGTGGGTTTCATACCGGAATGTCTTGAAGAGGTTTCTTCTTTGTGTAAAACAAATTAAGCATACACTGAAGCTGTATATTTCTGTAAGAAAATCTTACTCAGAGCATTTCCTGTATAAGTAGCTTTGAATAGAAATTCTATTTTCTGAAATATACTTTTGGTTTCTTATAGGAAGACAAATATACTGACTTTCATTTAGAGTAATAGTTGCAATTTTCTGGCAAAGTGATTTTCAGGAATTAGAATATTGTCTTAGTCATGCAATTGGAGGTACCAATTCATATTGGCTCGTTTCCCCCTTTAAAACATTTTGAAGAAGTCAGGGCAATGCCCGCATCTATATCTTATTTGAACATTATACATTTCAATTTACTAATTCTCATCCAAATGCTTATTTTCTTTCACACTTAGAGTTTTTCAGTGTTTTCTACCAGATCTGTTAACCAGTTTTTTTCATAATGGCTCTTAGTAACTGATTAGTTTTCTTCTACCTGAAGCTCTCATTAATTTATTTTTCTGCTCTGTCTAAATCCTTGTATCTGATGTGTTCTCGTGCCACAAAACGCTGCCAACCTCACATAGCACACTTCAGGGTCGATGAATTGTTAAAGTAATTGATGGGAAAACGTTGCTTTGAAATCTGTGTTGCATTTTATTACCACACAAATGATTTGAAAATTGGAAAGAGGTGTCATTCACTGATATTCAAAGCTCACTCAATAATAGCCGAGGACTTCAGCTTGCAATCACTTATGGCAAAGTGATTGCAACGTATTGACTCACTATACAATTCACATGGAAGAACTTGGTCTTTTACAGTTGGGTGCATTTGAAGGGCACTCGGTGATAGGTATTAATGATGGGATGTGTGTGTGTGTGTGTGTGTGTGTGTGTGTGTGTGTGTGTTTTGCTCATTTAAGATATAAACTTACTGAGTCATTTTCTTCACACAATAGCTTCCACAGGAGGTAAGACAGATCTTTATCTATACAGAAAAACAAACAGTAGAACTGAAACTAAGCTCACTTTCATTCTCTGAAATCTTGATCCACCTGAAGAGGTTAGAAATCTGAGGATGTTGAGGCAGATTGTTTCCTAATTTTCTGAGAAGTCGCCTTACTGATTTCCAAAGTACAAAGTTGCATTCCCACCAGCAAGGGAGGAATTTTCCCCTTACCCCACATCCTCTCATATGAATCACCATCCAAAGGTCTCGTCTCCTAATGCCATCAATGAGGTGGGTGAACATTTCAGCATATGAGTCTGGAGATGATACACAATGTGGTCAGTCTCTGACCCCATCAGAGATGTTGAACCCTTGTGTTAATCCTTATGTGAAGAAGAACAATCAGACTCAGGACTCCTAAAACCTAGGTCTCTTCAGCTTCTTTTTTTTTTGAATAATTTGTTTATTGTTTTTATTGAGTTATTCATTTTTCTCATTTCCCTCCCTTTCTCCCCTCTCCACTTGTAACCTCTCCAGTGACCCCCGTGCTCCCAAATTTACTGAAGTAGCCTTGTCCTTTTCTGCTTCCTATGTAGATCCACGTATGTTTCTTTTAGGGTCTTCTTTGTTGTCTAGGCTGTCTGGGGTTGTGAACTGTAGTATGGTTTCTCTTTGCTATGTGTCTAAAAGTCACTTATGAGTGAGTATATATGATATTTGTCTTTCTGGGTCTGGGTTACCTCACTCAATATGGTTTTTTCTAGATCCATCATTTGCCTTCAAATTTCAATGTATCATTTTTTTTTACCTCTGTGTAGTACTCTATTGTGTAAATGTAACATTTTCTTTGTGCAATCTTCAGTTGAGGGGCATTTAGGTTGTTTCCAGGTTCTGACTATTACAAATAAAGCTGCTATGAACATAGTTGAGCACATGTCCTTGTGGTACGATTGAGCATCCTTTGAGAATGTTTATGTTTATCAGGGAGATTAATCTATAATTTTACTTGTATCTTTATCTACTTTGGGTGTCAGGGCAATATTGGCTTTTTAAAAAGAGTTTGGTAGCATTCCTTCCTTTCATATTTTGTGGTATAGTGAAATAGTTAGCAAAGGATCAATGTTATTTCTTTTTAGGACTGGTGAAATTTAATAAGCAAACCATCAGAATCTGGGCCCTTTTTTTCAAGTTGGGAGATGTATTTATATTTCTGCTTCAGTTTCAATTCTTGCCATAGACATTTTAAAATTGTTTATAAACTTTGGTCTTATTTTGATAGGTCATATGCATGTAGACATCTATTCTTTTAGATTTTCTAATTTAGTGAAATATACTTCTTTGAAGTAAGTTCTAATGATTTTCTGGGTTTCATTGGTAGCTGTGGTAACATCTCCATTTCCATCATTAATTTTACTAACTTGGTTCTGCTGTCTCTAACCTTTAGGTAGTTTGGCTCAGGGTGTTTTTTAAAAAAATCACACTCACTTTTAATAATTTACTTTTCATTGTTTAAATCCAATTAGGGTACACACCACATGGATTCTGGATTCTGGGTACCATGGTTTTTGCAGTTAGATTACTTCGGAACTGGGCTCAAACCAAGTGCTGTCTCCATGGGCCTGGTTTTGCCTTTCCCCAGATATTCACTCCAGTTTCCCTTTTGATTCGTCTCCAGGAGTCAGCTTCAGACACTTACGTATCACCCATCTTCCTTAAGTTGAGTTCCAGTTCCTTTCCTGGATAAACACTTGTATTGTAAGCCATTTTTTCTGGAAAAATGTTCTTGCAACACAGTGTTCCAGACATATTTGCCTTTTAGAAATCTTGTTCACAGCAGGCCTCCACAGGTGCTAGGACCGTGGAAAGAGTCATGGTTTTCTTTTTCTTTTTTTAAAGTTCATCTTTCAGGGGGCAGGGTGGCTGTTTTATTGATCTCTCTCTCTCTCTCTCTCTCTCTCTCTCTCTCTTTCTCTGTGTGTGTGTATTTTATTGACTGAGAAAGAACAGGGAGAAAAATTCATTTGTAGTTGCTTAAATAAAATAACTATAAATAAATGTAACCAGGAAAGTGAGAGACTTTTACCATGACAATGTCAGGACGCTAAGAAAGAAATTGGATTATATACATTGAAAGACAGAAAAACCTTTTTTTCTCATGGATGGGATGAATTAATATTCTGAAATAGCCAAAGAGCCCCACACAGAAAAATAAATGTGCAGATTGAGCACATCCTCATCAAAATTCATTTTTACAGAAATGGGAAGAATTATCTGACTATATGCCAGCACAAGAGACTCAAGACATTCAAAGCAGTTCTGAGAAAAAAATCCTGGAGGTATCACCACACCTAATTTCATGTTGTATTGCGGAGTCACAGTAACAAAAACGGCATGAGAGTGACACAAGCCAAGAAATATAAATAAATAAAAGAGAACAGAAGACCCAGGCATAAATTCACGTAGCTACAGTTATGCGATATTTGACAAAGATGCCAACAATGTATAGCACAGAAAAGCAGCAGCTTCAACAACTGGTGCTGGACAAACATGATATCTATGTATGGAAGAATATAACTAGATCTCCAAGGCTTACCCTGTTCTAAACTCATCTCCAAATAAAAGAGTCTAATATAAGGCCTAAAACCCTGAACTTTTTAGAGGGAAAAGCAAGAAGACCACTTCAAAACATAGACACAGGTGAAAACTTTCTGAATAGGATTCAAGTTGCTCACTGTATATTAGCAACAATTGACAAATGGAACGTTTAGATATTAAAAAAAACTTGGACACAAAAGGAAACACAAATCAAAGAAACAAACTGCGGAGTAGGTTGCTTGGTTACATATACATCTGACAGAGGATTAATGTTTAGATTCTATAAAGAACTAAAGAGAATAAAATGAGATTGGACCACTCAACAGTGGATTACAGAAGCAAATGGATAGTTCTCACAAGATGGACACAATTTGTAAATAAATACATGAAGAAAGGTCAGCCTCACTAGTCTTTAGAAAAATATAACTTAAAAGAACATTGAAACTCCATCCCTGACCCCAGTCAGAATGGCAACCATTATCATAAATGCTAGGGGAAAATGTGAACAAAAGTAAACCTTACAAATTGATATGGGAATGTAGAGTAGTCAAGCTACTGTGGAAACTAGTACAGAGGTTCCTTCAACAGCTAAAAAATAGATCTGCCATACAACTCACCTGGACAATTCCTGAGCTTTAAGGCAAAAGAGTCCAAGTTAACATAACAAAGATGCTTGAGCATCTGTGCTTTACTGCAGGACTGCTCACAGTAGGTAAGTGTTGGAACCAAGGTCTATGTCCAACAACAGAAGAATGGATAGGGAAAATGCAGAATATACACACAATGGAGTATAATATACACATGATTTTAATGTGAGCTTTTTGTGTAGGTATGGTGTGTGTTTGAGTGTGTGTACCTCTCTGTGCATGTGTACAAGTGTGCACTGCTGCCTTCCTAAGTGTGAATGCAGGTGCATGAGAGCCAATGTGGAGCTAAGAGGACATCCTTGTCTGTTCTCCTCTTCTACTTTCTTTGAAGTGGGGCTTCCATGCTGTTTGCTGCTGCCTACACCAGGCTAGATGGGCACTGAGCTAGTGAAGCATTTCCTGTCTGCAGCTCCCACATTGCAATAGGGACTCTCAGATTGTAGATGTGTGTTATTGCTGTTTACTTTGGTTCTGGGATTCAAACGCGGGTGTTCACACTCACACAGCCAGTAGTTTTACCCATCTTCCTTGCCCCCCAAATGAATTTTTCAGCAGAGTTCTGTTTACTGATAATTTCCAATTTCCAGAATTTCTGGAAACAACCCAGATGCCACTCAACTGAAGAATGGATAAGGAAAATGTTACATTTACACAATGGAATACTACACAATGGTAAAACATGACGCCATCTTGAAATTTGCAAGCAAATGGATGAGACTAGGAAAAAACCACAATGAGTGAGGTAACCCAGACACAAAAAGACAAATATAATAAGTATCCACTCATAAGTAGCTCTCAGTCATAAAACAAAGAAAAACCAGCCTACAGTCTACAGCCTCAGAGAACCTAGATAACCAAGAGGACCCTAAGAGAGACAAACATGAATCTACATAGGAAAGTGAAAAAGACAAGATCTTCTGAGTAAATTGGGAGCATGGGGGCCACAGGAAAGAGTAGAAGGGGGAGAAGGGAGGAAAGAAGGGGAGTGGAGAAAAATGTATAGCTCAATAAAAACAGAAAATTATTTAGAAATAAAAAAGTTCAGAGTTATGCTACTTGCAGGAAAATAAATGCAACCAAAGATAATCATAATAGGTGAATCAATCCAGTCTCAGGAGGAGAAATACGAGGTTTTCTTTTAATTCCTGATGTTAAACTTTATAATGGTATAATGATACAAAATCTCGTGTGTATATGTGACATAGCAATAGAAGGAGACCCAGAGGAGTGGAGTGAGAAAGGGGAGGGGATATGCTCCATGTTTATTAGTTATGAATGAAAATGTCCTTTTGCAGTACAGAAACATGAACAATGAACATAGACAATAAAACCAAAAGGCCGAAATGTAGGTCCCTTGTACAAAAATAAGTGAAAGATAAGCTAAAAACCATAGCTCTTCTCCCATCATATGAGGACCTAGTTGGAAGGAATCGTCTGTGAGAGAGAAGGTCTCACGAGACACTACATTTATTGAACCCTTGATCTTGGGCTTGCCACACTCCAGAACTGTGAAAATAAACTCTTGTGGCTTATAAGTTCTTAGGTTTGTAGAATTTTGCTATAAACTCCCAAACAGATTCAGGCAGCCCTCCCAGTAGGCAGAAAGGTCTAAATAGTTGAATTAATAAACAGTCAAAGTGTGAAAATACATGCCTAACCAGGGTGCCACCTAAAGATCTATTTCTATGGTGTAGTTAGCTAGAATCTTTTGTGCCTATGCCTGACCCAGCTCAGTTTAACATAGTGCTTCCCAAATGGGCACAGTTTTGGCTATATGAACATTAGGCAATGTCTAGAAAAATTTTTGCTTATAACAACTAGGGAAAGACTGCAGTGTAAAATTTGGCATGTGGATTGACAATGGGTAAAGGAAAACAGAGTCTAGAAATAGGCACATATTATACAGTAATTTAATTTTTAAGATGCCAAAATAATGAAATGAGGGAATGGAAATTTGTGTTAATGAATGATACTAGCATAAGTTAATATATATATGGAAAATTGAGCCTCCACCTTGAAGTTCATATCATAAAGGAAAATTAATGCAAAACAGAGCCTGAATTAAAAATTGAAATATGTCTATGAAAAAATGTGGTACACATACACACACATACATTCATACATGCACACATATATTCAAATTAGTGATAGGCAAGATGTTTTCAGCAGGATATTGAAAATAACCAAAGGCACTAGCAAGTTAGATTTCTCATTAATAAGTGTGAGTAAGTAAGTGAGCAAGGAAGCCACTGATGGAGCTGCAAGATTTGAAAAGTACGTGTGACAAAGGAATGAGTCAATTTTAAGTAAAGAGCTCTACACAGACTAGGAAAAAGATCTCTCTACAAATGTCACTAAAAATAGATAAAGTACTTGGGTCAACCCTTCACAGATGTCCGGTTAACACAGTAGGGAGTGTCAACATCATCTGGGGACATCCATTGACAACCACAATGAGACAGCACTGAGCACACACTGGAAAGGCCAGCATGAAAGACTGATGACATGCAACACTGACAAGGAGGCGGAGCTACCTCACTCTGAGCTGGGAAAAACCCACGCACTTATCAACAGGATAGTGAGTCCATAGTTTGTCATTCTCCTCCACCATGATAAGACCCATGGAAACGAACCACTGACTCATGTGTCAGGGTGGATAAATCTCACAGGGACAATGATCAGCTGAGGAACGAAGGAAAAATCCTAACAGGCCTCATATGACTCAATTCCCAGGAGACTGCAAAACAAAATGAACACAGCATTAACAGAAAAACATGACTGCCTTTGGGAGCAAAGATTGATTAGAAGGGTATTTTCTAGAACATGTAAACATCTCGTATCATAGTAAGGTCATGGGTTATTTGTATGTGTCCACTGGACAAAACCGTGTTCCTAGGCTTTATGCATTTTCATGCATGTAAATTCATCTAAGGAACTCCTAAGATGTTAAGATCTGAATCAATAGAAAATAGAGCTCATTTAAACCAGTAAGTTCTTGTTTGTGGTTTTTTTTTTATTATACCATATATCAATTGTACAATTTAAATGGGTTAATTATAGCATCTGTAAAGATTTATATAATTTACTTTAACTATATTCACCCCTCTATTCTTCTTCTTCTCTCTTCTTCCCTTCTTCCTTAGTTGCTGGATGAAGCATCCCTGATGACAATTGGGCTAGACACCAATCCTAGTATACCCCATAGTCAGGACAGATTGTAGGCAAGAGGTTACGTGGTTGGATTGGTGTCCTAATACCTCTATCAGATGCCTTGCCGGGTCACAGGAGATGGCCAGTTCAAGCTACATATCCACTATTGCTAGGAGTCTTACCTGGGGTCATCCTTGTAGATTCCTGGGAGTTTCCCTTGCACCAGGTTTCTACCAGTTCTGAAATGTCCCTTCCCTTCCCCGTTGTCTCTTCCAGTACTCTCCCTAGCCCTCCACCTGATCCCTCATGTTCCCATCCCCACCTGCCCGAGTCCTCTCTCAGAATCTCTTCTATTCTCTTCTATTCCCCCTTCCCAGGACGATGCGAGTGTCCCCTCCCCTTGAGCCCTCCTTATAACTGAGCCTCTCTGGGTCTGTGGATTATAGCATGGCTATCCTTTTACAGATAATATCCCTGTATAAGTGAGATTAATGAGTATATACCATGATTGTCTTTCTGGGTCTGGGCTGCTGCCTTACTTAAGATGATTCTTTTTCTAGTTCCGTCCATTTGCCTTCGAATTTCGTGATGTCGTTGTTCTTAACAGCTGAGTAATACTCCATTGTGTAAATGTACCACATTTTCTTTATCCCTTCTTTAGTTGATGAGCCAGAGGGGTCGAGGACATCACAAGAAAACCCACAGAATCAACTAACCTGGGCCCATAGGAGCTCACAGAGACTGAACCAATAACCAGGAACCTGCTTGGGACTGACCTAGGCTCTCTGCAAATATGTGACAGCTCTGTAGCTTGGTCTTTTTGTGGGATTCCTAACAGTGGAAACAGGGTCTATCTCTGAATATTTTCCTAGCTCTTGGGATCCTACTCCCCATAGTGGATCATCTTGTCCAGCCATAATACATGAGGAGGTGCTTAGTCTTATTGCAACTTGATATGCCATGTTTTGTTGCTATCCATGGGGGCCTGTCCTTTTCTGAATAGAAACAGAGGAGGAGTGTTTTGGGCATGGGCAGAGGGGAAAGGGGGAAGAACTGGGAGGAAAAGAGGTAGGAGAACTAACTGTGGTCTGAATATGTAATAAATAAACATTTAAAAATTAAAAAGGAATCTACTTTCAATAAAAAGAAAACAATTTAAGCAAACTATAGTCATTGTATCCCATGCAACGAATAAAATTAAGCTTATGAAAACTTTCCTTAGACTGTAAATGATAGAAATCTTATTTACAAATTTTATGAACTGAGAGCCAAAAATATATATCCTACCAGCTAATGTATGTTTACTATGTCCCTATTAGTATATGTGTATGTGTGTGAGAGAGAGACAGAAAGTCAGTCAGAGAGAGAGAGAGAAAGAGAGAGAGAGAGAGAGAGAGAGAGAGAGAGAGAGAGAGAGAGAGAGAGAGAGAGAGTCTTTCTACATAGTTTATCTAGGCTGGCCATGAACTCACTCTGTAGCCTAGGTTAGCCTCAAACTCTTCAGTCTTTCTGGTCTGGTCTCCCTCCTTTCCTCTGCCCCTCCCTCCCTTCCCCCTTCCTCTTTTGGTAACTCATTGTTTGGAAGCATGTGTCTCATGATGATTTTGCCTTTAAAATGTTTAAAACAGGTTACATAGGATAAATACTAAAATGATTAAATTTAAGTAAACCAATAAAGGGAAATGTGATAAGTGAAAATTCAGTGAGACACAGTATTTTTAAATAACTGAAGGAGCTTTAAAACTGTGCGTGGCCTTAAGTGCTCTATTAGAGAACTGCCTTGATGCACCTTGGAGTTCTACTCCTGAAGTTGGCTAGTACTGCAGAAAGGTGGCAGGAATCCCATGTCATTGGAAGCAAGTCAAATCCTTTTGGGTTTTATTAAGTTTTTCACACTGACGTGAATAATTCCTTTTTTATTTCTATTTAAATTTTATTTAAATATTTATATTTCATTTTCATATTTAAATTTTAATGGCATTAACTTCTTTACAAACACATTTAAAAAATATAACTATACAATAAAATGAGTTCAGGTATGCTGTTTTTTTTCTAGTATTTCTGGACAAAGTATATTTTAAGTAAACTGATAGTCTGTGTTAAGTCTATGTCTAGTGGCTCTTCAATAAGAATAGCTTAGGAGGTAGTCTATCATCTTTTCTGATAAAAAATACAAAAATAAATAGATGCTCTTCAAAATGGTATGACCAAGGAGAAAGATGCTATAACTGGAAAAAAGATTTCTACAATGACTATAGGAGCCACAGATTCCTTCTGTGTACACTGCCAAAGATCCCTTCTGATATTGGCCATGTAACAACATAGGCCAGACAACTAATAATTCATCTTGCGTTCTAAGGACATCAACTTGAAAACAAATCTTAGTGCTGCTAAAAATTAAAGACTTTCCACTTATTTTATGTTATTGAGCACTTTTGGTTTTTTTAGTTTTTTTTTGTTGTTTTATTTTGTTTTGAGATACAATCTACAGGGGGTACTGAACTCTGGCCTTGAACTTGCAGTCTTCCTGCTTCTGCCTTTCTAGTTGCTGGAACAACAGGTAGGGACCTTTGTGGAATAGTCGTTAAAGATATAGTACATTTGTTTATGCTGTGGACCATTTGTTTAATGATGCAAAGATGTGTTGCATTCTTTTATGTTGCATTTGCTAACTCTGTGAAGCTATATTACGTTGCCTGTACAAAACACCTGATGGATCTAATAAAGAGCTGAACGGCCAATAGCTAGGCAGGAGAGGGATAGGCGGGGCTGCCAGGCAGAGAAAATAAATAGGAGGGGAAATCTATGCTCAAGAGAAGGAGGAGGAATGGGAAAAGGAGGAGAGGAGAACTCCAGGGGCCAGCTACCCAGCTACACAGCAAGTCATGGAGTAAGAAGTATATACTATATACAGGAAGGTATATAGAATAGAGAAAGATAAAAGCTCAGAGGCAAAAGGTAGATGGGATAATTTAAGTTAAGAAAAGCTGGCTGTATACAAGCCAAACAATTGGCTGGGCATTTATAAGTAATAAGTCTCCATGTAATTTTTTGTGAGTTGGATGATGTTAGAGTTATAACCACCACCAACAGGGAACCGTCAGGCCCTGGGTATTCACTGACAGTACCAGTCTTTGAAGTATCTTTTATTTAAAAAGGAGAAGAACTTTTGTGTATTTAACCCTTTATCATGTTTTTTTTCCTTTGTCATTGTAATTCGTTATAAACTATGGAATTTGTTAAAATAGATTTCTTGATTATAAAAACTTGATAGAATTAAGATACTGTTATTTTGGAATTATCTTACACTTGATTTTGTGTCATTGACATTTCTGAAACCCTATATAAATTCATTATTAAAAAATATCCCTGTAAAGAAGAATGCAGGCATTCTACTAGAGAATCCTTATGGACCTTGGGAAGACATGTTTCTCACATTGTTTCTAATCATGCTCCATGTTCTTATGGCCTAAGAGTTCATCAGTGAAGATTTGTGGCTCAAGGACAAAAGAACATTTCGTTTTCAGCATCCCCAATTCATCTAAATCATAACGTGTTAATGTGATGTCTTCAAAGTAGCTTGTTTTCAACTTCCTAAATGAATAGTGTGTCCACACTAAAGATGGGCTTTATACAGCCATGCCTGGACCATATCTGGACTCTCATAATCCTCAGATACTGGGAACCTAAATGTGAGTGTCAGTGTGAGTGTGTACATTTTCCCCCTTCATCTTTTAAAGGGTATCTAGGCTGATTTCATATCTTTGTTATTGTGAATACTGTGTGTGTAAACGCTTGTTTGTGTAGGCACTAGTAGAAGTCAGAAATTGGCACTGTAATTGTCTTTCTTAATTGCATCTCCATTTTTTTTTTATTTTTTGGATCCAGGGTCCCTCACTGTACCTGGAGCTCATGATTTTAGCTACAGTGGTTGACTGATGGGACGTGGGGATCTGCCTACCTCCATCTCTATCTGAAGGGTTACAGATATGGGTTGCCACGCCCAGCTATCACGTGGGCGCTAGGGATTCTAACTCAGACCCTCATGCGTCTGTGGCTGACTCTACATCCACTGAGCCATTTCCTCAGGCTATAAGCCAAATTTAAGAAGTGCAGCATTATATTTTGTTCTGGCTGCATAGCATTATTAGAAAATTATGAGCATTTTATTTTTTAATAATAAATTTTGTTTATGAGAAAATAATGTGTGTCTTAGAGGTATTTCATTATGTGGCTATCAGTGTATATATATGGATATCAACACACACATACACACACACACACACACACACACACACACACACACAAATAACCTAAAATGTAAAGTTGTTTTCTTCTTAGTCTTTCATTTTAAATGTTTTTCTGTGTAACTGAAGGACTATTCCTTCCTTGTTAGTAATCTTTTCATATTGCATATAATGTTTTAGTGGTCATCTGGATGCTTACATATTTTATTTGCAGTTGGGATTACTTAAAATAGATCACCAGCTGTGAAAATGCATGTCCAAGGCTTCTCCATTGTATTCTGTGCAAGCCCACTCGGCTCATTATTTGCTTGCTAAACATACATATTGTAATTTTATTTTTGTTATTTATAGACAAATCTCATTGTTTAAGTTTGCATTTTTGTATAACTAGTAAGATTAAAGTTTGAACACTCATCTCCTCAAAACCTGCTTTTGCCATTATTTTGTCTGTATTTTTTTTTTTTTTTTTTTTTTTGGTTTTTTGAGACAGGGTTTCTCTGTGGCTTTGGAGCCTGTCCTGGAACTAGCTCTTGTAGACCAGGCTGGTCTCGAACTCACAGATATCCGCCTGCCTCTGCCTCCCAAGTGCTGGGATTAAAGGCGTGTGCCACCATTGCCCGGCTTGTCTGTATTTTTTTAAGATTTTTTTCTTAAAGTTTATTTCATATTTTTTATTGTTTTTATTGCGCTCGACATTTTTCTCCACTCCCCTCCCTTCCTCTCCTCTCCCCTTCTACTCTCTCCATGACCCCCATACTCCCAATTTACTTGGGAAATCTTGTCTTTTTCTCCTTCCTATGTAGATTCATGTATGTCTCTCTTAGGGTCCTCTTTGTTGTCTAGGTTCTCTGGGGTTGTGGACTGTAGGCTGGTTTTTCTTTGCTTTATGACCGAGAGCTACTTATGATATATTATGATATATATATATATTATGATATATTATAATATAATACTTATATTTGTCTTTTTGTGTCTGGGTTACCTCACTCAATATGTTTCTTTCTAGATCTACCCATTTTTTTAACCACTGTGTTAACACTCCATTGTGTAAATGTACCACATTTTCTTTATCCATTCTTCAGTTGAGGGACATCTAGGTTGTTTTCAGGTTCTGGCTAAAACAAATAATGCTGCTATGAACATAGTGGAGCATATGTCCTTGTGGTATGATTGAGCTTCCTTTGGGTATATACCCCAAAGTGGTATTGCTGGGTCTTGAGGTAGATTATTTCCTAATTTTCTGAGAAATCACCATACTGATTTTCAAAGCAGCTATACAAGTTTGCACCACCATCAGCAATGCAGGAGTGTTCCCTTTACCCCACATCCTCTTGAGCGTAAGCTGTCATCAGTGTTTTTGATCTTGGTCATTAGGATTTTAAGGATTAGTATCACCTCCTCTTTCTCTGAAGTCTTTACTGTTATTCTAATGGGTGACTTTTATGTTTATCATTTAAGAATTGTTTGATTTCAATATAAAACAGTAAAAAATGAAGGAAACTGACATCATTTGACAACTATAAAATTAGACATCTATAAAATTAGAAAGAACTCTGGGGACAGGTAGAACCTGTGTTCACTTAATATTGGATAATATTCATAGAATTACATACAATCTGTGAGATATAGGTGGATTTTATTCCTGCAGTGAAGGGAAGACAACAAATTAACTGGTTTTCCACATTGCTTCAGAATGTCCATCACTAGAAGCAATAATGTCAGTCCCGAATCTCCATGTCGAGATGGTTTGTGGCAATGTCAAGAGGCTGAAACCATGCCTAGGTCATTGCTCATTAAAGATGCTCTTTGGACCAACAGAAACCAAGAAAAGGATGCTAAGTCACATCCCTGCAAGACAGTCCAGAATGTTCTGTCCTTAAGGACATATTCTGTCGTGCTGTTGGAGCACTTAGTTGTCATCTGTTTGTAGTTTTGCTTGTCTTCTTTTCTGAGAAACAGCGAATAGGATATTTAAAATCATTTTACCTTTGCTTTTCCCATGTATACAAACTTTCTTATTATTATCTTACTAATACACTAACATTTCCCCTTTGGAATGCTATATAATTTTAAAAGAGTGATTTATTTTATACTGATAAACCAATACACTCTGCCAGTTGTTTCTTGTTAGGTATTTAACTTTGAAACGTTTGTCAAGTATTAATTTATTCTATTCCTTTTCGGGGCTTTTTGTCTCCTTGAAACCATGAGGATGTTACCCCACTGTCTATTTCCCTATGTCTTATAATCTTTGGTTTCTCACTAGACTCCTTTTAGTGTTATGGACCTTCTGGTAAACTCTTAGTCCTTGTTCTCTGTTACTGTGATTTCACGTTTTCTCAACATACCCCATCAGCTATTGTATGAAAAGGCTCATTCCATGTTCTGCATATTCATACACAGCCTACTACGGCCATGAATAGATGTTACTCCTACTGTCGTACATAGATGAACAAATGTTGATTTTTTTCCCAGTTAGCATTTGCCTTTCTACAATCTAAGCATGATGATTTCTTATCAGTCAATTACTAAAGGTCATCAAATGACCATCATCTTTCCAGGAAAAGCTCTGAACTTTGGTGTATTATTAACCCACCTAATTTAGCAATATGGGAAAAATCAATTCAACAGCATGAGATGAAACATAGCTTATAAAATTGTGGTGTTTCTAAGGTGATATTCCTTTTTCAAACCAGACTGGATACTCCAATCTGGCACTGTTTTAGATGAAGGTTCCTGATTCCTATTGAGGCCTTAGAAATTTCTATATAAATGGAAATAATTGCATATTTAATTGCTGTTCCAAAAATTTGCATTTTTGGATGAAACTGGCTTAAGCCCCTGTCTCACTGTTGCTGTAATCACAGTACTGTCTACTGTTAATTTGCATTTTAATTGAGCTTTAAACATTTAAGCAGAGGATGGTCCAATAGAAGATTCTATAATGATCTCAGTAATTGGTAGGCAAGAGTTATTTTGTTGTTGTTGTTGTTGCTTCTTTTGCAGAGAGAAATCTGCCCAACAAGGCCATGTAGGAGCTGATAATCTTCCAAACAGCCTTTCTACTTTGTGGCTATGATAAGAAAAACAGGAGGTAGCAGTGGAGAAATCAAAAGAGACAGATGTCAAGGGACTGCAGTGGTGTCGAAGGGTCACTCAAATTGCTGAGATTTATGCTAGGACCTTGCATCAGTTAGGGCAAAAAGTTGTCTTTTATTTTGAGCTCCCTAAGATACATTTAATTCAGATATACCAGACATGCCATTTTTTGTTGTGATTTTGTATCTTTAAGGACGTTTAGAAGCAGCCCCCACTGCATTTTGTTTCTAACTCACTGATTTAAGTGTTAGGAACATTTTTTCCTAGTCCATTTCTTTGAAACTACTTTGGGGAGAGACATGAACGCAAGATGACTGACTCTCACAGGATCTGTATCTAGAAGAATGCTCTTTACATTGTGGAAACAGAGTGCTGATGTCTTCATCATGACCCACGAGGAGTTTAGAGGGCACAGCAGGTGTTGATTCAGATATAATTACACAGATTTCTTCTTGGGCTTCTCATAGGTGAGTCAGCCGCTTTAGTGTATGGTGAAGTTAACAATCTATAAGGGGATTCTGAAGAAGGGCTTCTCGGAAGTATAAGGCGCAAACGTCATGGTGTGGTGGTAATGAAGTGCTAAAGTGGAATGGTCTTATCCCACTGTGATCTCAGATGTTTTTGTTGCAATTATGGTCATCGTGTCAGAGATAAAATCAGGCTGACAGGGGAGTGAACGAAACTGCCTTATGTTCTCTGGAGAAAAACGTGAATGCTTATTTGTGAATGAGACACTTCAAGCTGCAGTATAATCAGATGCCAGCTGTAGAACATCTAGGGTGATTCTTAAGCTTTTCAAAAATAAGCTTTACTGAGTGATGAGTTTTTAAATGCCTGATCACATGAGCATTGCCCGTAAGACAAACTCTCCAGCTACATACAAGATTCCTTAGGGTCGGTATATTTCTTTTGTGTGTGGATTCCCAGTTCACTCTTCTCTTTTTGCTCAGTTTTTACTGTGTGTTCAGCCATGAGCTAAAAGCACAGTCTGTTCATTTTGTTATATTTTCTTTTGCTATGTGTAGTTATATGAAGGACAAAGCAAAGAGACACAAAGTTATCTTGGTGGAGAAAACGATATTTGCATTTTAAATCTAGGAATCTTCTGCCTCGCATCTGAGGTTGACTAATAAATATGTAACAGATTTTGAGGCCAAAAGTAGATGCCGATGACTGTTCTGGAGTAAATGCCCCTTTAACCTCTTACTGTAAGTATTTGAGGTAAGATAAGGTACAGAGAAAAAAATCATCAACACACTGTTTCTGTAATATTATCCAGGAAGTTTCTGATACCAAGGACAACAATGTTTAAAGATCTCAGGACTAGTTTGTTCCTCCCCTATCCGACTGGAGTTGGTGGGCTCCCATTAGCTCAGGTAAGCTGTTTCAGTGGGTGTCCCCATCATGGGCTTGACCTCTTTGCTAACATTCTCACTCCTCCCACTTTTCAACTGGACTTTGAGAACTCAGTCCAGTGCTGCGCAGCAGGTCTCTGCCTCTGTTTCCATCCGTTGCTGGATGAAGGGTCTATGGTGACATTTAAGATATTCATCAATCTGACTACTGGGGAAGACCAGTTCAGGCACCCTCTCCTCTTAGGGTCTTAGCTGGGGCCATTCTTGTGGATTCCTGGTAATTTTTCTAGTGCCAGGTTTCTTCCTAACCCCATAATGGCTCCCTCAATCAAAATATCTCTTTCCTTACTCTCATCTCTGTCTTTTCTCCATCGAGACAATCTCATTCCCTCAAGTTCTCCTCTTCTGCTCTCCTTCACCTTTTTTCTTCCCCTTATGTGGGCCAGTTAGAGTTAGAAGAGGCTTAGATGCCAATAGATCTTGTGCAAATTCAATATAGTTTAGAACAAACAAAAAAACCCCACAAGGCTAAGAAAATGCATCTTCTTTCAGAATCTTTCAATCAGTTCAGGAAGCCTGATCCTATTTAAACATTTTATATAGCTCCAGGTGCAGTCAGTCTTTGCTAAATGAGTAAGCGGATGCTCTCTGATGGTGCAGAGATATCACAAATGGGTTATTTGGGTCAAATATTTACTTTCCTGTGGAAGTTTAATTTATAAAAACAAAGCCACAGAAATAACAGTTGTCAAAGTGTTGAGGGGGATGGTGTCCAGTGAAGGCTAGAGACAGTAATTGGTTTAAGAACTCAGCCATTTTCAATCATTTTAGAAACATAACAGATATGAGCCAGAAAATATAGAAAGGAAAAAATGTCTAGTTAGTGTGAGGGCATGAGGAGAAAAGAGAATATAGGGAAGACAATTTCATTTGCATAGGATGCTTATATTCAGCAACATGATTTCATGTGCATATAGAAACATTTATGTGTGTATGTAAAAGAACTGTGTCCATCTTGGATTAAGAAAATTCAGTATTTTTAATTTTTGTTTGCTGGTTCATTTCTACATTGTGAAACATTGAACTAAGAGCTAGAAACACGGAATCTTCAAGAACTTCAATCAATTCTTGTCTTCTTTTTTTCCAATATAATATTTTTATTGATTATTTGGGAATTTTACATCATATACCCCGAATGAACAAGTCATTTCCCAGTCCTTCCAGAGCAGCCCCCAGACCCTTGTGACCTCCCCCACAAACAAAAGAAGAAGAAAAAGAAGAAGAAGAAGAAGAAGAAGAAGAAGAAGAAGAAGAAGAAGAAGAAGAAGAAGAGCAACAAGAACAACAACAACAAAAACCACCACCACCACTACCAGCCCCACCAATAAGAATAAATCAAGTCTAATTTGTGTTGCCCACATACTCACTGGAACTCTGAGTTAGTAGAAGAGTCAAGAATAGTTGTCTAGAGGCAAGCAGTAACTCCCTGAGACCTCCAGGGGGTGCCTCTTCTACACAGCAGTGCCACCGTAGAGTTCTCTGGGATCCTCAACACAAATGACAATTGGGTGAGTCGCATATCTGGGAGAGAAGGCATTTTCTCATAAAACTTTTTGCAAACTTTTTATTTTATTCTGTGCTACAGCTATTTTTCCTCTTAGATATTAAGTTCCTGGATGCCACAAAGTTGGTCCTTGGTAGTTTGTGGTTACTTAAACTAGCACCTGGCACAGCGATTAGGCACTTCAGAGTGACATTTGGAGTGCAAGCCAGATGTTTGCTTGTTGGGAAAATAAAACACGTTTCATGGACAGACGTGTCTATGAGATGAGGGTTCGATGCTCCTATCTACTTCTTACAGCTTTTATAGTTGTGTCATGTGACTGAGGCCAAGGGTGGAGTTGTGATGGAGGCAGCTTCCTGTTCCTTTTGGAATTATGAAAACCTTGCTGGGATCTAATCCTTTTGGGGTAAACCTTTTATTATTAGTGGGGAAGGATAGAGATAGATATCTATAAGTCACTCTGTTAATTTAAAAAAAATATTAAAAGTCACCCTATACTGCAACTTCACTTTCAATTTGTGTTTGTTCCTGTCTACCTAACACTAATTCAATTTTTGAGATTGCCTAGGAGCCTTCTTATGTCTCTCGCTATAAACCCCATTTCATTTTAAATGATTGCATAGCTCAAGTAAATGGTCCGTGAAGCATACGAAGAAAAATGAGGGCAAGCATTCCATGCTTAAATAGCTGTCGTGGTAGTCAGTGTAATGGGCTGGAATTTTGAAAACAACCAGATATGAATCACACTTTGGTGCCCATACCCTCTTATCCTATGGGCTCCACAAAGTCCTCATTTGTAGATGTTCTGAGTACATCTTACTTTGGCTGGAGATGTACGGAGAGTATCATTTTATGCAAACGAATATCTTTATTTTGGAGACCAAGGGCCTTTGGAGAGAAAATGCAAGCAAAAGAGCCGTGGAGTGATTTCGTTCTTGTCATTGATGGTCTTTGGAAATGTTAGTTCTTTACACAACAGCACTTAGGTACCAAAAACTGCTTGCCATATTTCATGGAAATGTGCAGCCATATAGCTCCCTCTAGGGTGTGTATAACTTTCCCCCGTCACTATAGAGACAGAGTAGTTCTGCAATTTCTTGAGTGTTTCCTACAGCACACTAAAGAGTTACTGTGTTTTTTCAAAGTACTGTGACGACAGATCGGATGTAGCCTGAGTTCATGGTGATGGAAAGATGGGCACCCAGTTTACCCGAAGGTGTTCAGCTAGTCAAACTTTCCTCATGAATATTAGCTGTTTCTTTGAAGCGTTCAATCAGATACAGTGAAAAAGCCCCTGTCCCTCTTTTGAGCACTGTAAAAGTATATAAAAACATGCTTCTCATATCTCAGATCCTGATGATTACTTCCAAAGCCACTTTGCAAGTGATGTTAGGCTGCTGGCCTTTTATGACAAGTGTCACTCACTTGTCAACATTTGTACAGACTGAGCTGGAAGGAATTCTTAAGGCACTCTTACTGTGATCCATCTTTGATGAGGTTGGGAAGCTATGGGCAGCGTATCACTTTATCTGTTTGTGTGGTGGGAAAGTGAGACAGAGGTCTATTGCTATGTGCTCACCTTGATTGTGTTACGAGCATCTATAGCTGTTGTTGAATACTGATTCTCTGCTACCCACTGCTCCCTTTTTGATGCTGTGTTTTCCTAAGTTTTACTTGCTTATTCTTAAATCCCAAGTAGAATCTGACATGTCTTTTTCTATAGGCTTTTTAAAATGTAACTTTTATTTTTATACTTTTTGAGAATTTTATACATGATTGCTGCATTTATATCTTTTCCCTCCATCCCTCTGACCCCTCTACTTCCTCTCATATATTCCTGATCCTTCTCAAATTGATTACCTGCTGGTGTCCTGGTCCCTAATACTCTTTCTTTTCCATTTCATGCTTTCTGAATCTTAGATGTAGAGGTTGCGTTGTTGATATATCAGTTGGGACTAGGCGCCCCATGGTTACTTCTCTGCCTTTCTACCCGTTTTGTGTGTCTCTGTAATAGTAACTGTCTTCTGGGAGGAAATAGAGTTTTTATTGCAGGCTGAAAGCTAAATTGATCTGTGGGTATAAGTATTTAGAACAGAGTTAGAAACTATACTGACTCAGGAAATGGCAGCAGCAGATTCTCCTCTAGGGTCATGGGCCATGAATAGTTGGCTCAGCTTACCATCCCTGCTTGAATTCCTTCTTGTGGAGTAGGTACACAACTGTTGGTTATCCCCAAGGTATAAGTGCTATTATTGGACCATAGTGGAAATGTTTCTAGGCCAGTCACTGCTGTGGTTTCTAGGCACTGGGGCTGGGGTGGTACTACTGATTATTTTTCTCCCTTGGAAGCTAGGTAAGCTTTCAGCATGAGTATAGCTAGTCCTCAGGTGGGAAGTTTCCAGGGTAAATGTAATGGCCTGTGTTGTTTCACATGTGTGCTGGTGTATTTTGATTAAGGAACTTTTCTAATTGTAACTGGAAGCTATAGTCTTTTTTGTATAATTCTTTCAGACTCTTTAAGAAACAATGAAGAGCAAGATTCCTTCTATCCATTGCCTTTGGTCATTAGAGTAGCTAAGCAGGCAGTACTTCCCCTTGAAATCTGCTCGTTCATGTCTGCCTCATTCAGAAGGCTGCTCTTCGGTACACTTAGGAAATTGTGGTTCCCTTTGTGGTGATGAGCGTTTGCAGGACTGCCAAGCAATTGCCCTTCTGTTCCATGAAACAGTCAATAATCATGCAAACTAACATAACATACAAATTAAGAGAAGCTTTCTCATCAAAACGGAAGAAAACTCTACTCAGTTTTCCTTAAGAAAAGGGGTTGAGTTAGCTGTGAGTGACCAGCCACAGAAGACAGGGGAGTAAGAAAAAAAAAGTGCTGAACTTTGATGGCTTCTCCAGTGTCCAAACTCCTTATTGTTTAAGAGAAAAGGTGCAATCATAGATGAAGCATGGAGGATGTGTTTTATGTGAGATGCTGTAGAAATCTAAAAGGAGAGCCACACTTAAAACAAGGGCATGGCCTGACATTAAAAGATTCGAAAACTACGCCCAAAGAAATGTTTGGAAAGCCTGGACTGAAAGGAGCTCTCATGGCTTACCTGATTGGGTTCCTTCTCTGATGAGGTTGGGAAGCTGTGGGCAGCACATCATTCCATCTGCTTGGAAGGGTGTAAAGGGGGATGGGTCACCAGGATGCTAAAGGTTACATAAAGTGCTAGTTTCGAAGATTCCTTTACTTAATCAACAAACCACATACTTATTAGATAAAGGCTTTTGACACAAAGCTATATTTCAAGTCGATAGTTGTTATTTAAGGCAACAAGAGTTGAGAAAAATGTTAGCGATTCTTGGTGTCCTGGGGTCATAATGGTGGAGAAAGCTTGCCTGGTAACTCTTTGGTGTGAACCAAGGACAGAAACTTCTTTATTAGTTGGTCCTCAGTGGCACAGTGACCCTGGCATGGATGGGAATGTTGACTTGTCATGGGCTGTCACGGAGCAATTCCAGAAATGCTTTGAAACATTTTACAGGAGACTGTCTCAGGAACTGCTGACCCCAAGGATAATCTCATTATAAAGAGGAATCTAATAGTCGAAATATGGGTTACTTTATGTTTCATTATTGCATGCTGTAAGCATCAATGAAATTTTCAAATTTCCTTGAGAGCAGGTGATAGCCACGTTGATAGCTTCAATCCTACCTCACATAGCATCTGAAAGTGGTGCTGAGTGGTCATAGAATAGTGACCAAGTTCCCAAAATGGGACCCTTGGTTCCTTTGATAACAACTGACACAGAAATGGCTCTCCTATGAGACTTAGTTCGACTTTATTTCCCTTTTTCATTTACTGTGTTCCCTTTCCTAGAAAGCACTGTGTGCTTTCATGTTGATGTAAGATTAGTCTGTATCCGTTCTCCTGCTCTCATAGAACCGACTGAAGATGAGGCAGGTTTGCTTGGGTAATGAACTGGGCGTGGTGTTTGTGAGGTTCCTAACCAGCAGTTTCATTTTTTCTGTGGGCCGTTGTTCACAGGCTTTCTTTTACCTCCTTCAAACCGAGCAACAGCCCAGATGTGAACTGATCAGTTTGGCCACATTGGGAGATGTGATGCAGACTGCAGGCCCTGCTGTGATATAGCATCATCAACTCCAATCTTTTATGGCCTTTTCTATATTGTAACTCCCACAAGGTAAGGAGTTAAACTACATTAAACCCATAAAGAAGTTTGAGTTCATGATGTGTAGCTTCTCAGAAATTATAATTAGCATACTCTGCTTCTAGAGTTTTCTGCTGTTTGAAGAAAAGTTATCAGTTTTCTAACTTATAACAACACTTAACATAAAACTTTTTCAGAACACTCAGTACCTCTTACAAAATGTTAAAGAGGCTCTAATTGTATACACGATTATGTCAAACGACCGGGAAGCAGACAGCTCACAACACTAAGAACAGAAATATCATTCCCAGCATTTATAAGTCAAAAAAGCATAGTTTGAATTTCAAAGTATTCAAGATTGAAGTTCAAATTTGATGCACAACAAAGATGTCTGAAAAGTTCCCTCCAAATGTGGACCCTACGAATTATATTTTTAAAGAGCCCTATGTGGTGGGTTGAGCTGTGATCCTCAGGAAAGATCACATCTGTGGCCTACTGATAGGAATCTGTGAATATGGCCTCCTTAGGAAAGGTTTGTTGCAGATATAATAAATATCTTAAGATGAGATAGCACTGGTTGCATGGATGGTTCTTAAATCCAGTGAAAGCATCTTTAAAAAGGAGAGAAGAGAAGATACAGCACCTGCTGAGAGGACCACATGAATATAGCAGTGATAGCGTCTGGATCCACTGCAAGTTGGAAGGTACCGGGAACAGAATGCAGAGGGAACATGCCTGGCCAGAGCTCTGGCATTAGACCCAGAACCATGCAAAAGTAAATTGTTATTTTATGTCACCGGCTTGTGATAAATTGTTTTGCTACCATTGGAAACTGGCACACCACGGGTCAAAGAACAAATCATAAAGAAAATTTCAGCCAAAATGAAAGTGTGCATGAAGCGGTGGAGATTTCATTGGATGCTAATGAATCAGTACTCTGGGGAAAGTTTCTAACACTAGATGCCTGGTTTAGGAGGGGGAGACAGCCCCAAATCAACCTCAGCTTCTATCTTAAAGCAGCAGAGAAGAGCAAAAGCAAGCTTCAAAATAAACAGTAAAGAAATCTGAAGATCAAAATAGAGATCAGAAATATAGAAGGAAAGATCAGCAAATTATTGACAACAAAATTTGGTTGCTCGAGGAAATCAATAGTATAGATAAACTAGCAGAAACAGACTGATCTAGGCCCAAGGAAGGGAGGGAGAGAGAAAAGGAGAGGAGAGGAGAGGGAAAGAGGGGCAGAATGGCATCAGCACAGATGGCACAGCTATGAAACGACTATAGGGAGGTGACATGGAGCATGTGGGACCCCAGGGAAGTTGGTCTATTTCTTGACCATCCCTCCCCATCCCCAGTATTTAGAGAACCACTGCCTTCCCTCCAGGGAAAATCCTGTTTGTCTGTGGGTTAGGGTGTAGTCCCCCTCACACCAGCCAACATGTAATTTAACATCTTAACCAGTTCAGCTGCCTTTGTTTTACCCCTGCCAATGGCAGGTATGCACTTCTCATGAGGCTGGGGAGGTAAACACTCGTGAGGGCTCTCCCCATTCCTTCCCTTCTAGGACTTAGTTCAATCAGGTTTCTTTCCATTCTCACTTTTCTGGTAGCTAAATGAAAGAACTGACTTTACAACTCATGTGGCTTGTTCTTGTTGAGAAGGTGGGAGTTGAGGTCTCCTGCGGTCTGTCTACATTCTAACATAAGACAGGAATGTCAGACTGACATGCCTCTCCTGTGCTCGGGGACTTCTGAATGAACTCTCAGCCATAGCCTAAGCCCTTCCTGGAATCTGGTGCTGTGTGTTTGTTTGCTTGATGCCATAGCAATATGGCACAGATAAGTGGCTTAACAACCGAAATTTGTTTCCTTGTCACTCTAGAGACTAGAAGTCCAAAGAGGTTTTCGTTTGTTTGCTTTTGTTTTTGTTTCTCGGCAAACCTGGTTTTTCCTGCCACATCTATTCTCATAATGACAGTGGTCATGTCAGAGTACAGGTTACTCTGATGGCATGACATCATTTTGACTTCACTACTTTGAAGACCCTGTTCTAGTTATTTGGGATCAGGAGCTCAACATGAACTTAGGAGGTGCACAGTTTAGTCTACATCATCTTGCGTGGTCTGGCCCTCCCTTGCTTTTCTGACCTTATGTCCTCCTAGTGTGTTAATCTGCTCTAGCCACACTGGACTCATGGCTAATCTGTAGTGTCCTGGACCCTATCTCATGGAGGTGAACTTTCCCTGGCCGTCCTCTCCACTGGTCCTTGCCTAATTGCCCTATCATAACCCATCCCAATCCCATTGCAATGCTTATTCTTTGTAGCACTACCCACCTTGTAAACATGTAGTTTATCAATTATGTATATTTCTACCTCTAAACATGTTTCATCCAAATTATATAGGAATGTGGTTTTGTGTGCTCTATCTCATTGCTGCATCACCCTATACCAGGGACATATTGGACAGTCTGTGATGAATAAAGCAATAGGCCAAGAATGTCTTGCTGCTGCTGCTGCTGCTGTTTGATTTTAATGGATAACTTTGCATTCTTTTTAAGGGATGTTTCTTAAAAGAAAAAAGTATTTCCACTCTCAGGGGAATATTAGAAGGACAATATCAGATTAACGTTGACAAATTGCTTTAGCCCATCCTCCTGTAATGTGCAGACATCCTTAGTCCCTACTGATAAAATGCAGCATTCCTGGGGACTTTTAATCATGCAATCCTTTTGTCATGACTCCATGACAAGGCTATTGTCACTATTTCCATTTTTGGTCTCTCCCTTTCTCTGCTGTGAGATGCACTGCCCTCTCTCAGTCTCTCATGCTGTCTGGATTGATGTGTGCTGTCTCAAACAATGCTGGTACTATTATAGTGCGACTTCTTCTTTTCTTTTGTTCCTGTTTATCCTATTATTCCCCTTTTGTTTTGCTTATCTCTTCTGAGTTTTTGGTCTTATTAAAATTTCTCTTAATTGGATTCATTCTCATTGAAAATAATTTCATTTTTCCTTTCATAGGTTGTCATTTGGAATAATTCTAGATAAAGAATTCATGGCTAGGGATATGGTTCAATAGGTAAGGTGCTTGCTATTTAACTATGAGGGCTTGGGGTCTATGCACAGAATCTATGTGATAACCCATGCTTGATAACACATAACCCATGAGTGTTATGGCACATACTTGCAATCCCAGTTCTAGGAAGACAGAGACAGGCAGATCTGAGGCTTGCTGACTAGCTGTTCTAACCTAGTTGGTCAGTGCTAGGTCAAGTAAGAGAGTTTGTCTCACAAAAGAAGGTGGATGGTCCCTAAGAAAGGGTTGACTTCTAACCTTCACATGCATGTGCAAATCCCACCCATACCTGTACATCTGCACACACATAAATGTGCATCCATGCCCACATGAACACACACACAGTACATTCTTACATACATTCACACACACATACACATTCATATGCTCACACACATTATCACACACATTCACACATACACTCTCACATACACATTCATACATACACACTCACACATTCTCACATATACTCATACACACATTCACATGCACACACACATGCACACACACATACAAGATTGTCAGCATTTGTAATACTGTTTTGAGGGTAATGATGCAGGGTTATTATAAACACAGAGTGAGAAGTGGAAATCCAGATCTTTGGAAGTGTGCCATCAAAACTGAAGGGAGGTGGAAGGATGGAGGCTATGAGGAATGACCTATCAGAGGAAAGGAAAGAAAACAGACCAGAGAGGAATCAGAAGAGAGGTAGGAGGGAGTGGTGAGTATTTAGCAAAATAAAATACAGGAAAAAAAACAGTAAAAAGATTTCAGAGGGAAACAGATTTAAAAAATAGTGTTGTTGACTGGCAGCTGTGCCTAAGATTTTTTTGCTGGCTGGGTCCTTAGCACATGTAAACACTCCACCAGCTTTCTGAATGAGTCATCATCATCAGAACTTTACATGTGTACAGACTAACCAGTTAAGCAACTTAGTACGTCCCTTCTCTTTCATCTTAACACTCATGTAAATCATAGTCTTATGTGAGAGGTACTTGTGATTAATCAGAGGCCACCAGGTAAGGGTCCATGACAGCATACAAGTCTCAGTCTTCTAACCCGTGGGTTAACAAGATCAGTATCTTAAATTTTTTTTATCTATTCTCAGTCCAAAAGGTTAGTGATATGTTTACTAAACTGTCCAAGGTCATTCAACTGGGATGTGACAAGGCAAAAATATAAAGTTAAGTTTCTGAGAGTTCATAGTCTGTCATTTTTCAACACCTCTGAGGTGTAAAGATGAATAATGCATGACCCTGCTTTTGAGGAACTTACAGGCTGTGGTTGATGATAGAGTGGACAGAACGATAATCACTATGGACTGTGATTCTACAGTTACCAAGATAGTGAAAAACAAAAGAATGTTTTAACTTGTTTTCAAAATCACAAGAAAGTGGGCTGAGTAAATGGCTCAGAGAGTAAGAGGGTTTGCTGTGTAAGCCTGAGGACCTGGGTTCAGATCTCCAGCACTGGCAGGAAAGCCTAGCATGGCTGAAAGTGCCTATAATCCTAGTACTCATGGAGGAGAAGATACCCAGAGCTCACTGGCCAGCCAGATGATCCAAAGGCAATGAGTTCCAGGTTCAGCTAGAGAGCCTGTCTCAAGGGGCTAAGGCAGCGTGTGATAGAGTTGGGCATCAAATGTTCACTTCTAGTCTCTATAAAGGTGCATGTACTTAAACCCACACACACACATACACACACACACTCACACGCACACACTGAAAAGGAATTTTCTTGGTGGAATATGGAAAGAAGAAGAAGGAGAAGACGACGACGACGACAGAGGAGGAGGAGGAGGAGGAGGAAGAGGAGGAGGAAGAAAAAAAGAAGAAGAAGGAAGAAGAAGAAGAAGAAGAAGAAGAAGAAGAAGAAGAAGAAGAAGAAGAAGAAGAAGAAGAAGAAGAAGAAGAAGAAGAAGAAGAAGAAGAAGAAAGTGCTTTAGATAGTGAGAACACATAAATGGCGTCGACATGGGGAGACTGGGATGTTAGGGGAGAAGCAGTACTGAGTCAGAGATGGGGCAGCAAAGGAAAGGAGCTGGAGCTGGGCCTGATAATCTAGGTCAGCGAAGGGGACATGCTAGCGATGGCTGCACTACAGAGGTAACAATGAGGAGAGGCAAAAAGAACAAAGTGGGTTTTTTTTTGTGAAGAATCAATGTCTTTAGTGACTTTAGTGAGTCAAAGACAATAGTGATTTCAGTCTTAATTTCTAAGGAGACGCATGCTTCTTTTTCAATGGAGAAACTTAGAGGCAGTGAGGATTTTGATAAGATGATTGGCAAGTTTGGCTTTGGCCTTGGTAATTCTGAGATGTCATGGTGGTCTGGAGTGCCTGGAACTGAGTAGCATGAGTGGGGGGTATCTAGTTCCTCCTTTATCCTGCATCTTTAGTTCTGGTTCTTCCCAAATCAAGTCAACAATGCTACTTTTCAAGCTTAAGTATGGGTCTTGCATGTTTAAAATTTCCTGGTTCACTGAGTATGATGGTTTCAACTATATGACCACATTGTCCTCAGTCCCTCTGACTTTTATCACTACCAAAGCTTCCTGTGCCTTCACCCTAATGGTGTTAGTGGGGACTAGTGAGAAGTCTTGACTACCAAACCCACTAAAGACTGATAGCAGTCACAAGGCACTGCGCTGTCTGCAAACTTTACATATAACTGGAGCTCTGTCCTACATAGACTCTGTCTTTCCATTCCCCACCCCCACCCTGCTCCATTGACCACCATTCTAATTTCTATTTGATTTGATTTTCTTTTTAAGTCTCTACCCCCAAAATGAAGTCATATCTAATTTATCTTTCAGGGCCTGGCTTATTTTGCTCAGCACAGTATCTTGTAATTTCATCCATGTTGTGACAAATTAATTTCTTTCGAAGGCTTCATAGTACTCTGCCATGTGTATAACTAATACCACTTCTTTTATGCCCACCCACCTTCTCCTCCTCTTTTCAAATTATTTATGTATTTGTTATTTATTTATTTGTATATCTATTTGTCTGCTTGTCTACCTACCTATCTATCTATCATCTATCTCTATCTATCTATCATCTATCTATCTATCTATCTATCTATCTATCTATCTATCTATCTATCTATCTATCTATCATCTGTCTATCTATCTATCTGCTGCTGCAGGTAACTCTACCATGAAGTAAATCTCAGCCCCCACTATAATTCATTTATCAACATGCATACACCTTTTTATATGTTCACCGTTGTGATCAATTGTGCAAAGGACATGGGAATATAAACATCCCTACAAGATTTAAATTACTTTCCTTTGTGTATATACACAGAAGACATGGAGCTGGTCACATGGTATTTCTGTTTAGCCATCTGAGGATCCTTCATGTTGTTTTACATAATGGATGCACCAATGTACATTCATTTCTGCCAGTAGCATGTAAGAGCCCCATTTCTTCCTTCATCAGTACTTGCTTCTCTCTTTCTCTCTCCCTTCTTTTAAAAAGAGTTATACTAACAGGTATGATTTTATATCTCATTTCCATTTTGATTTTTATTTTCTTAATGACTAATGTTGTTGAAGGCATTTTAAATTTTTAGCCCACTTTTATATTTCCTTCAGAGATACATCTATCTAGGGCCTCAAAAACATAACAAAATAATAAAGTCTCTTGATTAAAAAAATCTGACTCTGTAGACCAGGCTGACTTTGGATCTTTGAATATGAATGTCTCTCATTCCTGAGTGCTGGGATTACAGGCCCTGTCCTTACACCAAACACCTCTATTTTTTTCTATTGAATAGTGAGTTTCTTATTTTGCATATCACAAATATAAACCATATCACACATGATTTACAAATAATTTTTTCATAAATTATAGGTTGCCTTTATATTGTAATGTACCCTGAGCTGTAAAAGGAACTTTTAACTTTAATATGGTTTCACTTATTTGGTCTCAATTTGTAGCCTGAACTTTTGGTGACTTCAAAAATAATCCCTGCCAAGGCCACTGCCAAGGAGCGTACCTCTTGCTTTTGCTTACCAAGCTCCATGGCCTCAGTGTCTCTATTCTCAGTCTATTTTCCGCTGACCTTTCTCTATGATGTAAGGAAAGGGTCCAGGTCTTTCTCATGTGAACGCTCAACTTTCCTATCGATGTTTATTATTAAAGGGAGAAGCTTTCTCTTTTGTGTCTTCTTGGTACGAATTCTCCTTTGAAAGTTACTTAACCACATACTCTTGGGTTTATATCTGCACTCCAAATCCTATTCTGTTAGTCTGTCTGGTTGATTTTTATGTTACTATTTCTTTGTCCTACAGCTTGACTTTGAATTTTTCAACTTTGAAGTCTGTTACTCCTAGATGCTAGGATTATAGGCCCTGTATGTAAGCCAAGGATGTCCTGTATGTAAGCCAAGGATGTCCTGTATGTAACCCAAGGATGTCTGCCTAATTTTATTTTTTTATCTTACTATTGAGTTGTGTGAGTTACTTAAATACTTTGGATATTGTTTCTTTATCAAATATAAGTTTTGCAACTATTTTCAGAAAGTGTGATGACTCCAACTTTGTTTCCCTTCCTTGGGGGAAGTTTTAGGTTTGTGGAGTTTGCCACAGTTTCATATAATTTTTTAGAACTGCTTTTTCCTGTTTTGGGAGGAAAATGCCATTATAATTCTGATCAAATTGTGCTAAATAAGTATATCATTTTGGAGATTATAAAAATTTTTAACAATAATTCTTCTCATATCGAGCTTAGAAGATATTTTTATCTATTTTCTATTTATTTCATCAATATTTTATAGGCCTTGATTAAAGTATCTTTCACCTATTAGCTTATGTTTATTCTTGAGCATTTTATTCTTTCTTTGATACTATTACAAATTGGATTGTTGGTAAATGGCGCTTGTTTGTCCTGGCTACCCAGAACCAAAATAATCACACAGAAATTGTATTAATTAAAACACTGCTTGGCCCATTAGCTCTAGCTTCTTATTGGCTAACTTTTACATCTTAATTTAACCCATTTCTATTAATCTGTATATCACCTCAAGGTTGGGACCTATCTACCAAAGATTTGGCATGTCTATGTCTGACTGCGGATCCATGGCATCTCCCTGACTCCCTCCTTTCTCCCAGCATTCAGTCCAGTCCTCCTGCCTACCTAAGCTCTGCCCTATCAACAGGTCAAGGCAATTTCTTTATTCATTATTAGTAATTACAGCACAAAGAGGGGATTCCCACATCAATGGATTGTTTCCTTGATTTCTTTTTTGGACAAATTCATTATTATTCTGATGTCATAAGACCAATTACATATAGGTAGACTTTTGAGTTTTATTGGTTTACTAAATTTATTCTTTGATTCTTTTGGTTCTAACAACTATCCGTGGAATAACTAAATTATTCTGTAGAGCATCATGTCATCTGTAAATGGGGTAATTTTGCTCTTCAAAAGATATGAATGCTCCTTTTAGCTTGTCCAGTTGCTCTTGCTAGTATTTCTTGTTCTAGTCTAAATAGAAGTTATGGGAGTAAGCATACTCACATTTTACCTAATATCAGAGAACATCTCTTCAGTGTTTCCATTGGAAATTTTAGGTGTTTATCATCTTACTATGATAATGCATATTAAAAGTGGTGTCACTTTTCAAGTACCTTAAGCTTGTACAAGAAAATAAGTAAGAAAGATGTGTAACAAAGCATGGAAAAGCAAAGCAAAATAGTTAAAAATAAAAAATCAGGAATTATTGTTATACAATAAAATATGTTGTGAAATGTTGTTTCTGAGCTACTCACATCAAATATAGTGATATAGATGGGTTGCAGTGAAAAGATTCCAAAGTATATGCAATATAAACGTCAAGAAAAGGAGACTGAGAATGCTTATCATAGTGTAAGATGAAGAAACATTAGAGAAAATGCAATGGCCAGCAAATGAAGAAAGACATTATGCAAGATTAAAGAGCCCTCCGGCAGTATGCCATAGCAACTCCAATGGTGCCCAGAGATGGACAGAACTGAGAGGAGAAATGGGCACATCCACCATTATAGTTAAGACTTCAGCATCCTTCTTCTTCAAATGAGAGAAAGTCAAGAACGCAGGACTCAGTGACATTGTCACCCACCCTGATCCCACTGATACAGAAAGAGTGTGCATTTAACAGTAGCAAAGTCATGGTATTTTCAAGTGTTAACACAACTTACTTTACAGCCAAATAGGCAATGTCTATGCCATAAGGAAACACTGGCCCAACCTAAAAGTAACCAGAGTAAAATAGTCCCTTTCCCCTTCTGAGTGCCTTATACTTAAACTATAAATCCGTAAGAGAAACATAGAAGGGAAATCTGCAAACACTTGTACCTACCAAACCTCCAAATAATCCATGTATCAAAAAGAAAGTCTCTAAGAGGGCAACACAGAAAAAAAAAAAAAAAAAAAAAAAGCAAAGCTAAGTTAAAGTTAAAGTAAAAATGGAGAATAAATCATCAGGCAGGACACAGCTGAAGTAGCACAGGGGTGGACATTTAAAGACCTAAAGGATTAGAAAAAAAAAGATCTAAATTCATGACACAAATTCTCGTCAGGAGAACCCAGGAAGAAAAGTAAAACTGAACTTATAGCCAGCACAAAGGAGAAAATCATTTGTCCCAGCTGATTCATAGGGCATTGTTTCTGGATAAACAATCTCTTTTTGTTTGTTTGTTAAATGGGGTTTGGGTTTTGAAAGCAGGGTCTCTTTAGCCCCAGGTTTTTGTAAAACTCACTATGTAGCCAGTTTTGCACTTGTGGCAATGTTCTTTTCTTTGGCTCTGAGTTCTGAGATTCTATGCATGAGCCATCCTTCCTGGCTTGTAATAAAGTTTCTGATGAAAAACAATTCATAGGCAGGGTGGAGGTGGCCCATGCCTTTAATTCCAGCAATTGGGAGGCAAAGGCAGGTGGATCTCTGTGAGTTTGAGGCCAGTTTAGCCTACAGGGCAAGTTCCAGGACAGGCTCCAATGCTACACAGAGAAACCCTGTCTCAAAAAAACCAAAAAACAAAGAGAAAGCAAACAAATAAACAACACATAAAGTAACATTTAGAATGCTGAGAACTGATTAAATTATCAGAAAATGAGGTTCCAAATGGAGCTGATGGCTACTGTGTCATATAAGACAGTGGCTGTGTATACTGCCCCCACACCAAACATCTCTCTGGAAACAAACCACTAAGGATGAAGCAACAATATTTCTATTGCCTTAATTAACCACTGTTCATCTTCTGTTAGGGAATAGCGAGTCATGAATTTAAGATGGTGTTTAGAGACTAGGTAAATGATTTTTCATATTTATGTTCTTATTCATGTAATCAGGTCATACAAATACTTTTACCAGTGCTTCTTAATTGTGCTGGTTGCAAATTAGAATCATTTAGAGAACTTTAAAATATGCTGGTGCCTGGGTGTCATCCAGGGAAATCTTGATTTAATTGGCTTATGGCAAAGAGTCTCAAAATACAGTCTCAAGTGTGCAACGGAAGTACTTGGGAATTTGTTAGAAATGCAGATTCATAAGTCCCATCATGGCCTGACCATCTATGTTTAAACAAATCTTTCCAATGATTCTGAGGTGGTGTGTCTCAAATTTTAATGTACTTGAGAACTCTTGGGGAATCTGACAAGAGCCCAGGTCATGATTGCGGGTTTGGTATAGATTATTAACAGACTCCTGTAGATGCTAAATGTGGTGGGGAGTGAACCACAATTTGATTAACAAGGATCCATATGACATCTGTACATTTGCATTTATAAAAAATACTGCTTCCTCATTTGGAATACAACCAGTGTTGAGGCTGAGGAGTCTGGATTAGTTTTTGTGAGTCTGCCAAAGTCAACACTACTTGAGGAAGCTTTCTATGATAGTCCATACTTGAGATTGGAGAATCATCGAAAAGCTTACTAGTTTTGAAAAACCATGTTTACTTTTAGTGTATGTGTGTGTGTGTGTGTGTGTGTGTGTGCACGTGTGTGTGTTTGTGCACACGCACATGCAGCTATGTGTAAGCATGAATGTAGAGGTCAGAAAGAGGACAGCTCTGGACTCTGGAGAGTTGCTTTTCTTCTGCCTCAGTGGAGGATTCAGTGAGCAGACTCAGGTTTCAGATCTACAGACACTGAGTCACCTCCCTTGCCATCATCATCTTTTAAGTGGTCTTACTAATCCCAGTTTTCCCCTCAGTTGCTCACAATCCCACGTGACAAATTTATCCATTATTTTCTGTATCCAACATTAAACACCCTGATTTCTATAAAACTGTTCATACTTATTGAATTTTTACTATCTGACCATTTTATACATGTATCATATAATGTGGCTTGATTAATTCACCCCTCATTTCCTCTTCTTCAGTTTTCTCATGTCCCTTCATGTCTTTCCTCTCCTAACTTCATGTGCTCACCTTTTCAACCCATTGAATCTGCTTAGTATTGTAAGTTTATATTTGAGTATAGAACCGTCAACTATCCTTGAGGAAAACTTGCTTCTTCTATCACAGAATCCTTCTGTTGCTATTAACAACTCAGTTTAGTGTTGGACTTTATGAGCCCTCCCACATTAATTCTGGCTTGATTTTATGCAGGTAATATGTGTGAAGTCCCAGCCATTATAGGCTCATGTATGCAATTTCCCTGCTATGTCTGGCAAATATTAAGAGTAGATAATCACTACCTCTGGATCTTACACTCTTTCACCTACTCTGTCTTAGTTAGGATTTCTGTTGCTGTGAAGAGACACCATGACCATGGCAACTTAAAAAAGAAAACATTTAAATGAGGAGGCAGCATACAGTTTCAGAGGTTTAATCTGTTGTCATCATGGTTGGACATGACAGCATGCAGGCAGACATGGTGCTGGAGAAGCATCTGAGCATCCTACATCTTGTAGGCAAGGAGAAGAGGTCTCTGTGTCACACTGAGGAAGTTTGAGTAAAAACCACCTCAAAGCCCACCCCCACAATGAAACACTTCCTCCAACAAGGCCACACCTCTTAATAGTGTTACTCCCCTTTGGGGACCATTTTCTTTTGAACCACCATGCCCTCTTCCCCAGTGATCCCTGAGCCAGAGGATTTGCTTTAAAAGGCTGAGAAATGAATACACTTATATTTGAGTATAAAGATAAGAATTTGTGGGGAAGTTGAATACTGTGACTATTAAGTAGAATATCATTATTAGTTTATCTCTTAGGACCAATGACCTAGACAACTCTTATCATGATTCTTGGACCCAGTGAATGGTACCAGGCATGAGTTTTTTCTTATGGAGCAGGACTTAAGTCCAATCAGAAAGGGAATGGTTACTCCAATAGGATTATGCCGCTTTTACACCAGTATTGCTTTTAATCTATTGTAGCTTGGAAGGTACACTACTCTGTACAATTATTGATTATTTTTATTTCCTGGAAGCACACACACAGAACTTTCTAGCATTATGATACCCAGGAAGGATAACACTTACCGATCAAAACTAGCTTGATTTCTCCATGTTCCATCATTCAAATATGTGGTACCTTCAGCAATAGAACAGTGACAATAACCTGTAATGTCTGAGTGGTCTTGTCATTCCACTCTTTAACAACTTAAAAAAATAAGAAATATCTGCTGGCATTGAACTTTTTGGTAGCCTATGTTTTCTGGGAGAGGTATTGTCTTTCAGATGTAGTTCCATTTAAACTCTCATATCTATATCTATATCTATATCTATATCTATATCTATATCTATATCTATATCTATATCTATATCATCTCTCTCTCTATCTCTATCTCTATCTCTCTCTCTCTATATATATATATATATCTATCTCTCTCTATCTCTATCTCTCTATATATATATCTATCTCTATCTCTCTCTCTCTATATATATATATATCTCTATCTCTCTCTCTATCTCTCTCTCTCTATCTCTCTCTCTATATATATATCTCTATCTCTCTCTATCTCTATCTCTCTCTCTATCTCTCTCTATCTCTATCTCTCTATCTCTATCTCTATCTCTATCATCTCTATCTCTCTCTATATCTCTCTCTATCTCTATCTCTCTCTATATCTCTCTCTCTCTCTCTATCTCTATCTCCACAACAATAGGTTTCCATATTATTTTTCAAAAGATCTCCCTTTAGTTCTCCCTTTTCATCGTCCCTTTTCTACCCTCCTCTCTCATTGAAAACTCCATTAACCTCTCCTGTTCAACTCTACCTTATTCATGCTACCTGTGTTCTGTCCCCTGTTTTGTAGCCCCTGTAAATGACAACTTACTATTTTCCCATTTTCTGCGGGTACTCTAATTAAACACATGTGTCTAAAGATCAAAAGCTATCATTCTCATGAGAGACAATATGCTCTGTCTCTCTGGGTTTTGGTTGCTTCCTATAGAATAGTAGTTTCCAACTCCAATGATTTCCCTGTATATTTCATTTTTTCTTTACAGTTGAATAATAGTCCTATGTGAATATGTACCACATTCATACTATTTATTCCTTCACTAATGGATAATTAAGTGGTTTCTATTTCCTGGCTATTGTGGCAGAACAGTGATAACCATGAATGATCAAATATCTGAAGTAGGATGTGGAGACCTTTGAGCATATGCCCAGGAGTGAAATCAATGAGTTGTATGGTAGATTTATGTCTAGCTTTTTGAGGAACCTGTACTGATTTTCTCCATGGATATACCAGTTTGTACTCATATCACTTTTCTTATATGTGTACCCGTGCTTTTCTGTCATTTGTTTTAAAATTCTAGGCATTCTGATTTTAAGCTATTGGAGAAAGCAACTAAAGAAAATCCCAGAGAAGGCAAAGAACCCCCTTGCTCATAGAGTGGTAGGATTAATATTGTAAAAATGTCAGTTCTACCAAAAGTAACTTGGAGATTCAGTATAATACTCATCAAAATTCCAGTGCAATTAACTCACAGAGATTGAAAAAAATTCTTAAAATTTATATAGAAATTCAAAATCCCAGGACAGCCAAACAATCCTGAACAATACACTATGCCATCTCCAGCATGAAGAAAAGTCATGTCAATCAAAATAATACAATACTGACAGAAACCCTAACCCATACTTTTTAGTATGGCAAAATAGAGTTCATATTCCCTTCCATAACCACCTGTTCCCCTATATTTTCAGCATCAATCAGAGTAACTCTTGAGTATTCCTTGACTCTGTTCCCATTTTTTTTTCTGTCAGACTCATGGTGAGGCCTCAGGATTCTTCCCATCTTGAATCCGTCCACTCTCCTTCTGTGCCTTATGCTGTTCTGATGCAGGGTTTCATTGTTTCTTGCTTAAGTTTTGGTGTGATTATTTAAATCTTTTCTTACCTTTAGTCAGCCTGACCTCTCACCCACATCCCTTATGGTATCTGAAGTGTGAATTCTTACCCCTTCTTATCTTTAAAACTCTGGTATTTCTTCACTGTTTTATAGTCAGAGACTGCGTGTTGACTTCCCAGCCGCCCAGACTCAAATAATCACACAGAAACTATATTCATTACAACACTATCTGGCCTGTTAGCTCGGGCTTCTTATTAACTAACTCTTACATATTAAATGAACTCATTTCTTTTAATCTATTTATTACCTTGAAGCTATGACCTATGGGTAAGGTTCTAGCATTTGTTTTCTTCATAGTGTCTCTCTGACTCCACCTACTCTCTCTCTCTCTCTCTCTCTCTCTCTCTCTCTCTCTCTCTCTCTATATATATATATATATATATATATATATGATTGGATTTCCTGCCTGACTTTTTTCTGCTCTGCCATAGACCAATGTAGCTTCTTTATTAACCAATGGTAATAAAACATCTCTACAGCATACAGAGGGGAATCCCACATCACTGACCTCACAATTAAGTCTAAGATCCTTAATATAACTTAAATCCTTAGCATTGTACCATTTGCTCTCCTTTCTGGAAGCAACTCTCCACTGTGAACCTGGTGCTTTTTTTGCATGTATCATTTTCTCTGCCTGTTTGACTCCTTTGAAGACGTGATGCCTTCACTTAGGATGTCTTTCTATTTTCCTATTTGCCTAACCCTTTCTCTTGTTTTCCTCCAAGATACTGGCTTTGAATAGATGCTGTCCTTGATCCAACCTCCTTCAAGGCAGAGTTATGTACCAGATCACCATCCCTAGGGCTATAATTATACTGAACTTTAATTCCCTGTTTACTTGTTTGTCCTGAACAGCTTCTTCGAGACAAGATTAGCTTGTTCCCCATGCCCTGAAGCGTCAGTGTCTGTCTGTATTATGGCTTTTGCCTAATAAATATTAATAAGCAAAGTTCCCAGATGTGCAAAAGAAAGAGCTGACCATGGCAAATCAACCAAAGAAGGGCGGACCTGTCAGAAAACCACAAATTACCTTGTAGGTTGTAACTTCTTTAGTACTCATGATCTCCTCATAATTGAGTATCTAGAAGCAGTGTGTATAAAATGAGCAGAGGAAGGTCTTCTAATTAGGCTGAGTGACATACTCTCCTCTCCCAAAGCATCATAATACAATTTTAAAGGGTGTTAGTTAACGCTTAAACTTTTAATATACTCAAAACGATGCTTTTTCTAGGTTCCAGCTTCTTTCAACCTTGAATGAGAAGTCTGATTCAACTGACAGAATTCTATATCCTGAGTTCTCACCTTTTTCCTATTTCAGTTCTTGGGTCATGTATGGTGACTGTCCAACACACACCTAATCAAGTATGAGGTCAAAGTAATAAAACGCCTTCAGATTCTGGACTGGCACTGTTCTCTCACAGGTGACAGACTTGTGATGTGAGCTGCAGCCTTGATTTATCCCTTGGTCCAGGAAGCTGTATTTCAAAATTTGCAGTCCATTTACTACATGCTTATTCACTTAAAGAAAATGCATAACTTCACCCAAACCTTAATAAACATCAGAAAAATATACGGGGCGGAGACAGGACAGTATCTCCTGGGGTCTTTGAATGTTTCTTTGGAATTCTATACCCAGTGACTCTCTAAACTTCATCATTACAGCCTGCTTCTGCCAAGTCATCATCTGCGGAATCTGAGAATGGTTTAAAGCGAGGACTTCAGTGCTGAGAGCTGATGGTCCCCGAGTAGACCACATTCCAGTGGGGATTCAGGTTTTGTTATAATTCTTCTTCTGGAGGAAGCCTGCCCATGGAATCCAATGGGCCCACTGCTTACCTAGTTGGAAACTAGACATGCTTATCCTTATTTTCCTACATTCCCTTACATACTTCTATCCAGAGGTTGACTTGAACTCTGTTTCTCATTTCTTGTCTCCCTGCGTATCTAAATCTTATTTTGCAGGGTTCACTTCATTTTAATCTCTCCTGTAACTAGGGCAAAGATTATGGTACTTCATCATTCTTGACATGAAATTTCATTCTTTCAAATTATTTTCATTTACAGCAGAGGTTGTACACACACACACACACACACACACACACACACACACACATCTTAGCATAGGGGTATGGTTCCCTATGATAAGCAGCTCACTATGGCTTGATTTAAATGATGTGTTCCAGTGATAGCATTCCTATCATGCTATCTAAGGGCTTACCCATAACCAGCTGAGCATAGGGAATTCTTTGCGCTATTAATTATTCTGATATTTTCAGTGAGTTCCAAAATTATTATCTAGAAAATTTTTCATGGATTATGCTTCCTTGGCTCTCCTGGAACCCATCAGTATCTTTTTCTATTTTTTCCCACCATGGGACAGTTCTTAAAGAATTAAAAGATGAAATCATAGGCTTAGAGATGAGAACAACCCGGATAGCTTAATTGCCATCTACAGGGAAGAAATTGGATCAATTGTGTCTCTGTGAACCCGATGACAGTTGTCCCAGTAATGCCTAACACAAGGGCCTGGCACGCTAAATGGGCTTTTTGTCTGAAGAGATATGTCACACCGGATAGTGTCTGTGGCAAGTAATAGTGAACGTGTGCCCATGCCAGCATAACAGCCTCCCTGACAACAGGTCACCATCTGTATCTTCAAATGTCTTCACCGTTCTGCTATCAGTAAAACTGGTATTTTCCAAGAGTCAAACAAGAAAAGCAACTATGTTCTGTCTTGGAAAGCTGAAATTTTAGAGAGATCTCTTTCCAATAATGATAGCTGGTGAGGAAAAAAAAACCTTATGTGGTAAATATTTAAGAGGAAGGTGACATTTGAAATCAAAGTCCAGAGTTTCTGTTTTGGGACTTTTATGTCTTCGTGAATGACAGGCAGAGACCCTGTGGAAAGTGACTCACAGTTCCAGTTGGCTTTAATAGGCCACAGGAGGGGGGTACAAATTGTCTTTTCAAATCAGAGTCCCAGGTGACTCTCTCCTGGTGGTATTATATATGTTAGTGCTGTCGAGTCCCCTTTATTTGTCAGGAATAGTACTGATTAACTGAATCTAAAGGAATAAAAAGTAAAGCAAGAAGAGAGTGAAAATATGGTCTGTTTTTATATTACTAATTATACTTATTCAGATTTTCTTGAACAAGTTTTATTATTTTTATAGCCAGAAATCATTGCTCTAACGAATGAGGCCTAAGAAGAATTCCTGAATTCATGTGGTTTGGTTGTTTTCTAGGTTAGGCTCTGGACTATCGTCCTCTTTGGAGATTGCATAAAAGGGATGTGAAACTTTCCTCAAAAACAGGAACATCTCTCCATAGAAATAAAACTCGCCACATAATTTCAGTAGGAACCTAGACACCAAGAGCCTCTTAGTGGTGTAGCTCCCTGTCTAGGGGACTGAAGGATCTGGGACTTGCTCTCCCGTGCTACCCTAGAAGCTGAGGCAGGACTAGATATGAAGGTTTGTATCTTTGCCCTAGAATTGGCTGTTCAGGAGACGTTGTATCACTATGCACACAGCACCCCAATCATGAGCTACCTGTGTTCTGGTCTACATGCTAAGACTGTGAAGTGCTGCCACACTGGAAGGGTACCCCTGCCCTTCAATCATGTGGAAGGACCTCATCCTTAGCGTGTACTGCTGTTTTACGTTGGCTTGACTGCTCCTCATGCCAGTAAAGTTACCTTTTGTTTGGAAAGGTGATCAGTAGCACCCACAGCTGAGAAATATTTCTTTCAGTCAAAATCAACATTTTCTCCCACTCTCCCTAATTAATGTGTTCAAGGAGACTTGGACTTTTCATTGAGAATTTTCTTTCTCTTCTTCCAGTTAACTGACTATTTTGTTTGGCACCCTGGATACCGATGAAGACAGCAGAGACAGAGATGTGCCTCTCTGCCTAATCTGGGATCATTAGTTGGGCTAAGTCCCAGGATGGTGTCTGTCTTGACAACTCCAGGTCATGTCAAGTTTGGGGCTACAAAAGTCATTGGTTTCCTAACTTAAGATAGCTCTTTAAACAAGAAGAACAAAAAACCTAAATCTGAAGTGAAAAGACTTTCAAAAAGACACACACACACACACACACACACACACACACACACACACACACACACCAGAGTCAGTCTTTCACTGTGAGTGAATGAAGAAAGCCTTTATCTTGTCAGAAAGTCCTACAGAACATCACAAATTGCTTCAGACAGCAGGTATCACAGATATGAGCATTCTCTTTGGTGCAATAAAGCTTCAAACATAGATCTAAAAATGGCTGGGCAGTGTTTTTGTTGTTAGTAAGTTGTTAAAGCATCCACAATGTCATCTCTGCAGAGTGTTCCAAGTCAAACCCAGGATAAGAGGGGTTGTGTATAGGATCAGACTAGGGGCACCGTCTGTGTGCTTCCAAGCAACAATCATGAGGGAGATGCTTCTGCAGATGTTCAGCATTTGCTCTTAGGTCGTCCCTGTGGGGAAGGAGGGGGTAGCTTCATCTTTACAGCTGAGAAAACTGAGGTCCACAAAGTATTTAACACAAAGACACATAAAGCAAGAGACAAAGCTTTGTATGTGTGCTTCAAGCTCAGGCTTTCTCTTCTACAACAAATAGGTTGTAAATTGCTATGTTTTGCTTGTGGTTTGGAAGTGCTATTATTAGTTTTAGTACATATGCACATCAAAGTATTTATCAACATATACTTTATATGTACATGTAAATATTTACAAATACTTGTTCATATATCATTAATACAAATATGAAATTCAGAAAGTATGAGCACATATGTTTATACACACACACTCACATATACACACGGGACTGTCTTTTTTTTTTTTTTTTTGGTTTTTTCGAGACAGGGTTTCTCTGCAGCTTTTTTAGAGCCTGTCCTGGAACTAGCTCTTGTAGACCAGGCTGGCCTCGAACTCACAGAGATCCGCCTGCCTCTGCCTCCCGAGTGCTGCGATTAAAGGCTACAAACCACAGTTAGAACTAGAGCTGGCCCTGATGAAGAATTCTCTTCTCTTTGCCACCGTGCTTATATGGTATATTGCCCTAGTCCTCCCATAAGATGTATTTTTAGTACAATTGTATTCAAAATGTATACATAGTTTATAGCTTATATTGCTTCTTTATTATTATCTTAGCATAAAGTTTCATTTATCACAGTATTATGTTCTTTAATTATTGTTTTAATAATTTCTACCTGATGGTAGAAGAATTAGGACAAAGTAGCGCTTCAGAGTAGCCTGAGAAGAAACTGCACAAGGTTATGAAACCCAGAGGTTTGATCAAATCGCTGTGCCTTGCACTAAATGAAAATACCCTGCACATTATTTAATCTATAATACAGGAAAGGATAACCATATCTTATGGCTCAGTATAGACATGTATCCATTGGCTTTTATTTCAATTTTGCTGGTAACCCCAGAAGGATGGTAGTTGGGATTTGATTTTCAGATGTCCTTTTATCTACTCATCAATAAATTTATGAAGTTATATTATGGTTTGTGCCCAATAAATATTAATAAGGGAAGTTCTCAGAAGTGTGAAGAAAGGAGTCTGCCATATTAAATCAGCCACAGAAGGATGGACCTGTCATAGATAAGCAAATCACATTATAGGTTGTAGCTTTTTTCTTTACCACAATCTTTTTGAGACTAAGACAGACAGGGAAAGCCTCAGTCCATGCTGTCTTTATCTCTCCTAGGGCCCCAAAGTAAGAAGCCAGGCAACAGGAAGGAAAAACATGACAAAAAAAAAACCTCGTGAAATTTATTGACAAATGATATTGCATGCCCACTTAGCACCTTGCTAGGGTGAAATATGGTAACTGATGTGTGTGGAGAGAGTGAGAATCCACAGATCCATCCTTTCAGAGGTCAGACACAGAGATCTCAGATTTTACATTCTCCTTTCTCTTCTGGGAGGCTTTAGAAACCCTCTGACCAGTAAGGCCACCCCAGGGGTGAAACAACCCCAATGCGAGGAAACTGTCCATGATGCAGGATGCCAAGAGAGAGCTGAGCAGAATTGACTGATTCCAGTGAGTTAGTATTTGGAAGGTGACCTTTTCTTCCCCCAAAAATGATTTTGGGTTGGCAGACTGTTGAATGCTAAGGTTCCCTTCTTTATCAAATCTCAGAAAAAGCACTCAGATTCCACTTTATGTATCTCAAGAGCCAGCTTTCACAGGGCTTTCCAATATCTTGTGGTGAGAAAACAAACCATTTGCACTTCTAGCGAGAGAAAACTTCTGGAATTATTATTTTTTCTCACTGTTTCTCCCTCTGCTCAGTAATGATAAGATTATGCTCAGGACAGGCACTTGGCCCACCAAGTAGAGTGTCATTTCCCTTCTCCCTGTGAATGGCTCTGTGTCTCAAGATGTCTGCCCTCTCTGGAGGGAGCCAGCTCTGCATACCTATAATGTGTGCTCGTGAGTGTCTGATCACTGACATGAATAGGGCTGTATCTTTATTGGCTTTACTCATGTTTGTGAGAAAGGTTGTTTCAGAGAAGTCATCACCCTGCCTGCTGGCCCCATATCATCATGGGAAGGAAATGAGGCACCTTGGTAAGAGTGCAGCCTTTGAGGAAAAGGGTGCAGGCTAGGGTGATCCTAGGCAGTCATTATGTGTCTGAGCTGTGTGGCATGCAAAAAGTAGGGGGATGGGAGGAGAAAGAGGAGGTTTTCTGGGTAAGTTCTGTCTCAGTGATCAAGTTTTTCTGATCAAGTTGTAGAAACCCTCCAGTGTGGACCATGAGCCATCCTCTGAATCTATTCTATTGTATGAAGTAAGCCTTGAAATTTTTGGTAAAAGCACTACAGCCTTCAATGACCCAATCATAAGTCCTTCCCATTATGCCCCTGTGGTTAAGGTCTTTGGGCAAGTATTTTTCTTTACCATGGGAACCAGGTGGGGCAACTTTATATCTGAGTACTGGGCTCCAGTTTCCTGTTAGTTTGTGGAATTATTCAAACAAGCCAGACATGCCTTGTCATGGGAACCTGAGTTCTTGCCGTCTGGTGTCTATATCACTTGCCTCATTCAGCCTCTGCTCGTTCACACTGCTTCTGACTCCAGTCTTCATGTGACTTATATACACGCAATGCCTAGACCTGGGCCGAAAGTTTCTGTGATAATGATTTGTTGTAAATTTAATCTGTTCATTATTGGTATCACGTATTCAGCTATGTCCTTACCCCCAGCATGGAGGGTGAAAATAACTAGACGATTAAAACAGTACATTCAGCTTTTCTATATTCACAAGTACCATTTCCATGGTTCAAATGAGTGCCCGGTCTCCTGTAATTGGCACAGGGCAAGAAGTACACCTGCACTTTCTATCTCTGGTCCCTGTGTGTCCAGCACAGAGGTACCTGCTATGTTGTATTTTATATGTATATTTTGAATATGTGAATAAACAACTCTCACAGGCCCTCTTGGTAAAGGTTTTACTGAATGCTCTCTCTTCATCTATAAAATATTTACTAGCCTGTAATCTGATGAATTATTCAGCTTTTTATCACCGTGACAAAGTATGTGGGATAGGCAACTCCAAGTTTTATTTTGATTTATGATTGATGTGGGGTTTCAGCTTACATCACTTCTCCTCGTTGCTCTTGGGCATTTGGTTAGTTGATGTCATGACAGAGAACACATGGAGTAGGAAACTGTTCCCACTATGGAGGAGAGGGGAGGGGAGGTAAGGGGGCAGGGCTAGAGGGACTAGTAAAGTCCTTCAAATGCATGATCTAACTTCCCTCTGGTAGACTCCCTCTACAACTCAAGGCTTCAGCCTTTAGAGATCACTGGCTAATGATCGTTTCTTGGTACCTGGCCTTTGTGAATTATTTAAGATACAAGCCATAGCATCTGGATGGGATGAGGTCTTCTGTGAGGAGAGAACACAGGTCCTGAGCAGCATAGCCAAGTTCTTCCGAGTTCAGACTGGATATTGCAGGTCTAGAATGGGTCTTGACTAGATGGTAACATAACCCACCTCTCTAGCCTGAAGTGCTTTTGAGGATTCAAACATTACCAAATGTTGGTGATTTGAGCGATACTTAACACCTTTGAGACTCCCTAGTCTACGTAAAGAATTACTTCAAAACAAAATGATTAAAATGGAAGAATGAATACCTAGACGACAGACTGATGTGTCTGTGTATATGTATGTACGTATTTTTAGGCTGTCTTTTTCAAAGTAATTTTTTTTCAGAGAGAAAGCTGGTGTGCTAAAGAGAGAAGATGGTGTAGGGGAGGGGGAAGTTTCTTTCTTTCTTTTTAGGGGATTCTGATTGCTTCATTGTTCACAAGGTCAACATTCCATTCCCCTTCTGTACTAAAACCAAATTATCAGTAGCCACTTACCTCACTCACCTCAGCTATGATAATAAAATCATGTCAGGGAAAATCTGGTCCACTAAAAAGGTTAGAAAACTTTTGTATTTCTCTTTTATTCATGAAAATTTGAATTGGAGGGGAAATCTGAGGACCCTACAGATCACTGAGTCTCAGCATCTCTAGGCCTCATGTTTAGCACCCATTGTTTTTCTTATAAATATTTATTTCGACACATTTAGCTATTCTTCTAATTGAGCTCTCATCATCTAAAATTATAAATCACATCTGGTTTCCTATGGAGAGGTAGTTTTTCCTGATTTTATCTTTATTTATTTTCCTTTTAAGAGATTATGAAGATACTGTTTAGCTTCTATTTTTCTCCTGTATTTTTACCCAATATTTTAATTTTATTCTTACTTGCTTTTAAAAAGCAAAGATCTCAATGTATTTTTTCCCTTCTAGAATCATTTATGCAGTGGTATGCTCACCATGGTTTTTATTATCAGCTTTTGCTGTTTATCATTTGACAGTAGCAACCAGATATGTTCCCTTCTGTGACCATGAGGATTGTTATTGAGTAGGAGAGGAAAAAGAACTGTGTCTGTCTGTCTGAGGCTTTACTAAATTGATTCACAAGACACTCTGAACTCGGCATATTGAAGCAGTGGAAACACTGAATACATTTTATCCAGCAGCATTTGGGCTGGGCAGATTCCCAGATGTTCCTTAAACTGTGTTAACTGTTTGATGAATCTTGTATTCACTGCCAAGGAAGGCAACCATGCCAGAGACACTGCCAGTCCTTGCCATATCTTTTTTTTTTTTTTTTGGAGACCTATGAATTCACTCATGAAAGAGTTGTGCTCAGCAGCTGGAGGGACAATGGTTAACCAGATGATAAAGAGAGAAGAAATAGGAAAAAAAAGAGAAGAAACCAAATCATTATTTTGACATTTCTAGATATCCGATATGGGAATAGCATCGAAGGGACTTTCCTTGTAGGTTACCCTAAGACATCTGTTTTAGCATCCTTGGCAGGACTCTCTAAGGGATGACTAGTCCAAAATCTCATTAATCTAAGCTTTGCTGCTCCTTTGGAGGTAGGTACAATGCATGTGGGTGTGAGTGTATAGAGTATAAGACCAAACCCACCTCAGCCACTGGCACTAATTGGCTCCCCTGGGAAGTCCCAGGAGAAGCTGTCAATCTTGAAAACGGTTTTTGTTTGTGATTTCTTGTGATTTCTCCTGTTACTCCTTCCCCACATCCATCCACACTGCCTCTCCTTCTTGTACAAATAAATGGTCATTCCCAAAATACAAATAATTAGAAAGTCAGGGTATACCTCATGTGAGACCCAACCGCATTTCCTCCACTTTCCTGCCCTTCCCCCATTCTAGCCATGATTGGAAGACAATCCCTGTTCTTTGAGAGGATGCTCTCCAAAGTATAGCTGACATAGTTGGAAAGATTGCCTGAGAAATCAATTGGAACAGCACTCTGGCCCAGTGTGTTATAGAAGGTGATTTCTGGTTTCTCTAAAAATGACTTTAATTCTACTCTTTCGAAAATAGACAGTGATCTTAATCCCACTCTTAATTACATCGTTGTATTTAAAGGTTAGATTATGGGGTAAGGGAAACTACATTTGAAGGATTTGGAGTATAAAATAGAGGCTTTCTGTGATCCCGGGGAAGATGATAATGATAATAATAGCTACTATTTAATAAGCAATTACATATGAATTAACTACTCTGGTCCTCTTTCGTTGGGTGATACAATGCCTCAGGGAGAATTTGTTCAAGGTCTCAAGACAAGTACAATGTCGGGATTTGGTCTTAGGATGTCTAACTCCAAACACTTGTGCTCTTAACTGCCATGCTGTGTTGGCCTTTTGTTTTATTTCTGTCTGGGCTCTTTTTGCCCAATGTACAAAAGTATTTTAATTAGTGATCTAATCTGGCAGGCATACCTTGCAGTATTTGAAGAACAAGAACATCTTGGGGTAGTCGACTAATTACACTGTTGTTTTGTTATTAATGTGGTATTTTTCAGGTCTAGCTCTTGTCGCTGAATCCAGGGGATAATGAGCTTTTTTGAGTGCTGAGGGCGTGTTAGAAGAACTTTAGCTTAACCGTAACATTCTCCTGATCTTTCTCACAGTGAGTTAGATTAGAGGTGACTAGAGAGATTTGGAGAAAGCATCTTTTTTTCTGGATTAGATAGACTAAGCTGTGTTCTGTCCATTCTGTGTTTGGGAAGCTTCATTTCCTCCAGTCAGTATGGCATGTAGGATACAAGGTTAAATGACATTCAAGAGAATAATTAAGTTCAGAAATATCATTTTTTTGAAATATCATTTGTTTCAAGCACATTTGAAGCTGAGGAAATGAACAGTTTCCTCTTTGTGAGCACAATTTAAGAAGCTTATGTTTGTGGTAGTACTTATAAAAGAACTTAATCCTGATCAATGAAAATTGATTTTTTTTAAAAAAAAACATTACAACCTTTAAACTTGAGGCATTCTCTTTAGGTTGTAAGTGCTAAATGCACCTTTCCCCTTGGCTTCCTGATGAGCAATATTAAGTAGGGGCCATCAGTGCTAAGTAATTCAGATCAGCCCCAAGCACGCCTCTGCCTATTTCAATTGAGAGGGAGTTCATTGCTGTGCTGCTTTTAATGGGATAGAAAGGTAGGTCACTGAGATACATCCTGATATTTCTCTAAAGTCACCTTAGAATCATACCTGTTTCATGGCAGACTTTTAAAGATGAGTTTGAGGAAGGTATATTGGAGAGAAAAGGAATCATCATGGAGTGAAAAACTGATTCTAAGTTCAGAGATTATGGAGAACCAATCCTTCTTTCTAATGCAGTTTGAGCAACCACTTCTGTTCTGCAATCAGATTCTTTCTATTGCATGAAGAAGTAGGGGACAAGTGTACATTTAGAATCCAAATCATGCTTCAGCCACAACGTTTGTCTTCGCCTGTTGTAACCTGTGCTCAGAGTGAAAATCTATACTACCAAAGAACTCAATGTCCAAGTTTCTTTTGGGGTTTCTTTCGTTTTTATGTCTCCCCAATAGGTTAGATGGAAATTCAATCAACAATAAAATAACTGGACATTAAGATGAAATAGAGAAAGGGGCAGTCTCTGTTCCAAGTACAGGCGGGAAGGACATTTGGCCACTGACTCACAGCCTGTCTGGAAAGGTTAGCAATGACTTTACAATTTTATCTAGTCTATGTCTTTTCCTTTGGGCAGAAGTGTTCTTATACTTTCCCAGCAGATGATAATCTGTCCTGTATTTTAATGAAACTTCCAACGTGGAGGACACAGGCTCCCCGAGGAACTCATTGTGAAGTTAGATGGCTATCGGAGTCAGGTTTTGTGGTCTATTTTTACTGTTTGTGTTCTCCATGGGGATGATCAACTTTTTGTAAACAAGATTGAATCTGTATAAAACCATTTTATGTGGCACTTCAACAGTTTGACAGATATTTTTTGAAACATAGCTACCATGGGGATCAATTAATCCAATCCCTTCATTGGAACTAGTGCAAGTTTTCTGCCATCCAAATGAAGGTTACTTTCTTTGAAATTGATGTATTACTGACTCAGTTTTCCCCCCATCCCTTCCCACTTTTGTGATCGACATCTACCGTTAGTATTTTATCGCAGTGTTAAAATCATATTGGCTCTTTCAGTCTATATTCAAAATACATGGCTGTTTTTCTTTTAGTAAACAGATTCTCTTTTCTATTAGTTTATTTTGCTTTTGACATTTGTATACATGTATACATCATAAACACGAATGCAATACAATCTAATTACCCCTATCTTCCACCACTGTGTCCAGGGGTGAATGAAGAGACTCATAGCTTCTCAAGAAGGTGAGAATCAACGATAGCTGAATGCTAAGTCCTAGATAAGACATTTAGAAGGCTTGTTTTCAAAATCAAAAAGTGGCTATTACCACTGGGAATGGAGTTGCACATCTGTACATCTAGGACTCGGAATATTGAGGCAGGGTGGCTATAAGTTTAAAGGCAACCTGGGCTGCTTACTGAGACCTTGTCTGAAAAGGAAAAAGAAATGGATAAGGGCAGGGAGAGAAGGAGGAGAAGGGGAAGAAAACGAAAGGTATTGATGGAAAGTAAAAGCAATAAGACAATGTCTCCATGGCTTGGGCTGCAGTGCTCCTTCTGAAACTACCACTCGGGGCTATGCTTTGCTCAGTACACCTGAGCCTCAGTTTATCGCTATCAGATGACTGTCCAGATCATAACCAACTTCTCTGACAGACTTCACACCAGACATTAGCAGATTCACAAAATCAATACCATTCATAAAACAGATAGTTGAGGCTTGGAAGAAGATGAAGTCAAACTCAATGGAGTTCTCTACAGAAGTCCTTGGCTTCACATATTCTAGGTTAATAATATAAAAAGTACATTGTGGAGCTTCAAAATTTGGGCAAGGTTTTTTTCCCCCAATGACTTTTTAATATAAACTGGCACAGGTCTTGTGATGTTATTCACACACACACCTCGTTGATCCATCCCCAAGGCTCTGTTCTCCCCAACTGCTCTCCCTCTCCTCTCTCCACCTGCTTCCTTCTGCTCTCATGACACACATATGTAGTAAGGAGCTGCGGGCTGCTTCCCGCTGCCCGACTCTCGGCCGCCTTGCTAGCTTAAACCCTGAAATAACAGCACACAAACTGTATTCATTTAAACACTGCCTGGTCCATTATTTTCAGCCTCTTACTCACATCTTGACTAACCCATATCTAATAATCTGTGTAACACCACAAGTGGTGTCTTACTGGGAAAGATTCAGCATGTCTGACCTGGTGGCTGGCTCCATCGCGTCTGTCTCCCTGAGGATAGGCACGGTGGTCTGACTAACTTCCCAGCATTCTGTTCTGTCTACTCCACCCACCTAAGGGCCGGCCTATCAAATGAGCCAGGCAGTTTCTTTATTAACCATTGAAATCAACTCAAACAGAAGACCCTCCCACATCACACAAATTCTGATTTCATTACTATGTTTTAGAAAGATGTCTTTCCCTGTTTTAAAATGTCTGCTCGGTGCCATCTAGCTTGACCAGATCATTGGAGAAGCAGAAGGAACTGCTTCTTCCTTGGTGTCTATTCCAGTGTTGTGGCAGAATCTAAATCCCTGTATACAGCCCACACTTTGTATAGTCCACACCTTTCCATTTGCACCACTGAGTGCTTCAAGGGGCGGGGTCTTCCTTATTTGTGTGTAAAGATGTTCTAGTCTAATGCCTGGCTCATGACCAATGGTTGGTCACACAAACAAGTGGCTCAAAATTTCCATACATGGAAAGTGCCACCTCAAAAGTTGTTGAACTCCCTGCAAAGAAAGTACTATTTTAAGTCAGTTTTTGAAATGGGTTGAGTTTGTAACCAAAATGATAGATCAGGAGTTTCTAAAGATTGTAAAGATAGTTCAAGGATAAAACTACTTATAGTTCAAGGATAAAACTACTTATAGACAGCCAGATGGAGTTTTAAGAAGGCCAGAGTTCAGGTTTGCAGGTCTCTCTGACTGGCATGTTTTCTAGGTCCCGATTAGTTCTGCTATTATCTTGAGTCCATATGCTGTCAGCAACTGTAGAATTGTTACTTCAGGAAATTCACCTGGATTACTAGCATCCAGGGAAGGGACTCAGGCCCCCAGAGATTGGCTTCATCTTTCACCTTGTACAAGGCCACCATATACATATGAATGCAATTAATCTAATTTATGTTGAGTCTACTTTTCTACTTTGCTATTGCATTATCCTCTTGTATTTTTATATGCTCCTGGAGAGTGTGAAATATGCCTCATATGTAATTATCTCTCCTCAGGTAGCTAGTGTTTTGTGATCATAGGGAGAGCTCAATAAATATTTTCTGAAAAAAATAAAAAGATGAATATGATAGCTCAGACATTTTTCCAATTTAACATCTGACGATGGAGGTAGTAAATATGATGAAATTATATTAAGCAGAAGCTTGTGTTTACACAGTAGAGAAAGCAAGAAAAACATACCCATAATTTCACCATCAAAGTCTATCCACTGCTGCAAGGTTGGACTGGACTGGGGAGATGGTTCAATGTGTCAAGAACTAGCTATACAAACATGAGGAGTAGAATTTTATCCCAAAGTCCCATGGGAAGAAAAGCCAGGCTTGGTGGCACATGTTTATAATTGAAGTACTAGAGGGGAAGGAAAAGAGTGAAACCCTAAGGTCCACCATTGAACCAACCTAGTCTCCTTTGGTGAGCTGTAGGTCAGTGAGATCCTATCTTAAACCAAACCCCACCCAAACCAGGATAGATAATGTCTCCTGTAGAACCCACAGCTAAGTTTGTCCTTTGGTCTCCATACGTATGGGCATGTGTACAGCATATGACTGTATACCCATGTACATAAGCACTTATACTCACACAAAGATGTTAGATTATTTCCATCTATAAGCAGGTTACACAAAACATATCTTTATTTGTCATAACCATAATATGTGTGCAAGTTTGTGTCTTGAGATTACTTATTTGAAATTAAAATATTCATAATAATCATATATACTATCTTGTTCTGGTTTAATTCTATAATAACAAGTAAAAAAACCCTGTTGATACCAAGAACATTTTCAGAAACAGAATATTTATTTCAAACTACATGGTTTCTTTCCTAATTTTAAAAATTTATTTTATTGTTTTAGTCTATCTATCTATCTATCTACCATCTATCTATCTATCTATCTATCTATCTATCTATCTATCTATCTAATATCTATTCATCTATCATCTATCATCTCTCTATTATCTCTCTATTATCTATCTATCTATCTATCTATCTATCATCTATCATCTATCTATCATGTGTCTGTGCACATGCATGTGACTGTGTGTGTTTTTGTGCACAGGCGCCCACAGAGGTCAGCAATGGATGTCAGATAATTTTAGATTCAGGTGATTGAGAGTTGCCCAATGTGGTTGCTGGGACCTAAACGTGGGTCCTCTGCAAAAACACCATGTTCACTTAATCACTAAATCATCTCTCCAGTGCCAGATTTATTTTATTCTTACTTATGTGTATGCATGTGTTTATACATAACTATAAGTACATGTGAGTGCAGGAGCCCAGGAGTCTAGAAGACATTTCACACCTTGGAACTGAAGTTAGCAGAAGACTTTTAGCCAACCAATGTGGGTGCTAGAAACCAAATCAGGGTCCGTTGTAAGTGCAGTGTGTATATAAAATTTCCAAGCTATTTCTCCAGTCCCCAAATGTTATTTTTTTAATTAAAAAAATGCAGGATCTCAGTATGTAGTCCTGGCTATCCTGGAACTCACCTGGCTGGCCTTGCACTTGGGGAGTGCTGGCATTAAAGTTGTGTACCACCATGCTCTGGTGGATGGTTTTCTTAAGTGCTAATTCTTTTATTATCATATTTATTAGATTTTCCCTTGTTTTATTTAAATATTTACTTTTCCACATAAAAGGCCGGATTAAACAATTTAGACACAGAGAATGTCTTGATTTTCCTTTTGACTATTTTCAAACATCAAGTGCTTACTGCCAAACAGCTTTTAAGAATTTTGTCCAAATATTTTCTCTTTATAGTAATGCATGTCTATCTCAAATTCACTGTAAATATATATATATATATGTGTGTGTATATATGTATGTATGTATAAACTCTTGACTGATTAACTTAACAGAAAAAAATTTCCAACCTTATTTTTTTGAAGGGGGGTTGAGCTTTTGCTGAGGTCCAGTTTTTTCTAATACATTTATTATTTTTGTTCTTTTATGAATTGTTCTCTCACGTGCTTCTATGTACTTTTCTTACCAAATTGGTTTGATATTTTATTTTATAGTGTTTGTTATGTCCTGCAGGCATGGTCACTTACTATTGCCTTAGCAGACACTCACGGAGCCTTCCTGAAGCCTGGTAAACCCAGTGACAGCCGGCAGCCAAAGCAGCTGCTTGGTGGACTGTCGCAATGCAGCTCTGAGTAAGCTGGGTTACTAAACGGTCCCTCTTCCTGTTCTGTCTTGCACAAGTGAGGCTTGACTGCTGGGGTCTGTGGCAGTCATCAATCTTTTCGTTTGTCTCCGCTATTATTAGACAGGTCCAAAAAGTGCTGGGGGAGTTGGTGCCTTGAGCATATTCAATTTGTGTTGCTCTTTGAACTTTGAAGTATTGCCACTGAGTCAATATGGCTTGCTCCTCACTTGAGCAAATTGCCAACAGCTTGTGTGTGGCTCCATAAGAATAATGAGAACCTCATTTTAGGAGAGGGGGCAGATTGTGTCTGTACTTGGCAACCCACAATCTGCTGCAGCTGGGATTGCTTGAGACTCTCCATGGTGCTCCTCTGACAGAAAAATGTCCACTTTGTCTGAGGAGCTGTTGAGTCTCTTAGCGTCTGACAGGAACCCCTTCTGTAGCCCGACTTTCCTTCCCAAACCACTGGACGTGACAAAAGTCTCTTTTCACCATTTTATCTGAAAACTAAATGCTAAATGCCTTTAGACACACCGTAAGCTAAGACTCCTTCACATAACAAGCTGTATTTAAAAATCTACATCAAAACATATGGTTAGTATCATTTATAGTTTTTTTTATGTACTTTTATTTTATGAGTATGGGTGTTTTGCCATTATGTATGTTTGCACATTTTGTGGATGCCTGGTGCTTGTGGAAGCCAGAGATAGAGTCAGAACCCTGGGACTGAAGTTACAGATGTCTATGAGCCATCATGTGGATGCTGGGAATAGAACCCAGAGCCTATGGGTTAGCAGTCAGGGCTCTTGACCACTGAGCCATCTCTTCAGTATTTTTAATACTTAAAAAAAAGAAAAACCTCTCATGAAATAGAAGGAACCTAAGGTATGAAAATTATTCTATAGTAAAGAAAACAAAGACTTTTCAGCCAAGAGCAAAGGTTTTAGACAGAATTAGTAAAAAGAGATAGAAATCACCTCTGTCTGGAAATCCCAAAGAGCCCCACTTAGTTATTTAGATCCAGATTTTGTTATTTTTTTTATAAGTTTACAATGCCCCCTTGTTACTCATAGGATTAAGTTTAGAGTCATCTTGGCCATATTGCCTATGCAAATTTCATTTCACTTTTATAAACAAGCATTTACACATAAAATTTTATGTATTTCAAGTGTATCGTTTGCTGTTTTGAAGAACGTATGCATTGTGACAGGATCAACCACAGAGCAGCTAACCGGAGGACTCCTGAACTCATTGCTATCAGTTTGTATGTTTTTAAACGCTTCAGCACTGCTAAATATTTTCTAGTCAGCTTTCTTAGTTCTACCTCAGGAAGCTTGCACGTATACTCTGCAGGAAACAAACCTACTCCAGGCTCTGTCTGTGTGATTAACTTCTTCAGACATCCTCCTGCTGTTCAGTAATCTCCAGTTTTGCCTCCTAGACACTATGTCAAGTCAAGTATCTACAGTCAATCTCTCTATGTTTTATGTGTGTGTACTGTTATTGTCTAGAAATGAAAATTCATGGTATTTGATTAACAATACGGCTAACATCTGGCCATAACATTTTCTAACCTGACCCTTGCTATCCAAACCTCTAGATAAAAGTTGGATTTTTTTTTTGGTCTCTTTTAGCCCCTTGTACTTTATAGGCAACAGAACACTAAATACTTCAGAAGACTGCGAAGACCAGGAATTTTCTCATGCATTATGGAGTCAGTAATAATTATTTGGTATTTTTCTCCTAACATATAAAACAGATTTCAGTGATAAGTGTATTTCTAGTGTATGGAAGGACACATGAGCTTGTTATTAATTTCATATTTTAGATTATGTCAAAGATACATAAAATAGATTTCTGTCTTGTGGAATGGCTCCTAATCTTCAAGGAAGTGATTAAAAAAGCATTTTAAAAGATAGTTTCTAAAATCAAAGATTGTAATCTCCAAAGAGGCCACATTTGGCAATTTTTAAAAAAACTATATACAAATAATTGTAGCTATACTGTTTGAAATAACATCCTTGTATCATGGTGACAATGTAAATGAAGAAGGTTATATGTTAGTCTGGAATGTACCTTAGTAGATAGAGTTCTTCCCTAGTGTGTACAAGACTCTGAGTTTGATACCTAGCACTGAAAATAAAATAAAAATAATTACATGTAGACTGAACCCTTGCAGTTTAGAAAGAGAACAACTTGGAGGAGACCAAGTTGAGATCCTGGGAAGTTATCTAAAGAAATGAAAAATTAGTCATGAACAATTATTATGTAATGTAAGGGAGAGATACCTTACAAATTACAAGTTAGTATTAGAGTTAGTGATGATACAGTAGAATATCTCTACTCTCTGATCTCAGCTAATGGGGCAGGATGACACTATTCATCTTCATCCATTGGTCTGAAGAGGCAATCTCATACTCAAAGGAAGGAGAAAGGTCAAAATTGAAGTTCCTGAGATAGGGAAACAAAGCATAAATGAAGGTGACACTCATTATATTTAGAAACTTTTGATACTTGCCTGCTATTCTTCAGGAGATCTGAGAAAAAGAAACACACCATATACTAAAAAAAATAAACTCAGTATGCACCAACAGCTACACCAACAAAGCACTTGCCACAAGCTAGAAGCTGAATTAAATGCTTCATGAAAGCCTTACCTCTAATTTTTCAGCAGTCTAATAACATAGACTCCACAATAGTCTCACTTTCCAGATTAATAACCTGAGGCAAAGGTTCTTAAAATTTATTTTTTTTTAATTTCAAGATCACATACCCCATTATTGGTTAACAGATTGCATTCTTTCTTTCATACCTATTAAGCATTGGTTTGACAACCTCAGTTTATACAAAACTCTGCAGTGCTCATAGTCTTTATATAAAGTAGCATCATATGTGCATATCACTTATGGATAATCTCTTGTGTAATCCATTTCATCTGTGGATTTTTATAATACCTCATGCAATGTCAATAGTACGTAAACAGCTGTCATACTGTACTCTTAGGGAATAATCATAGCAAGAATATTTATTTATGTTCAGCACAAAGACAAAATATTTTAAAATTCATAGAAATCCATAGTGAGTTGTGGATATAGATTGAATGGATGCATAGGGCCAATTGTATGTAGAAGAACCACATTGTATGATCATAGTCTATGTTGCTAGCAACTACCTCCTATTTCTTTTCTTTTAATTCTTCCATGTGGTTTTACATAGGGTTTATGTAGATGATTTGAGATGAGCCAAACCATGGCTTACAGGATTACACTGAGGGACACTATTCTGTGCTATTCTTCAGTACTCTGAGTTAGTGAAAGGCACATTGGGTTGAGTATCGGGATGAATAGATACTCATAGCAGATATGCATTTTCTAAGTTTGTAAGGTGTTTTACATTCTTGAAGGCAGCACTGGATCAGCTGACACCTTTGACTGAATATCTCTAGAACAGAATCATTTCTAATTGTGCACTGTTTAGTGCAGGGATGCTCATACACATATGAATACACATGACCAACACACTTTAAATAGTATAATAAGGGCACAAAGGGAAGTGATCTTCTCTTGTCTCAGTGTAAATACTGATGTTTCTGCTGAACCTTGAACCCTGAAGTCATCAAGGGATTGTAGGAAAGAAGTGGCCACTATTTTCCCATGTGATAATATCCCTCCTACGAGAAACATCAGTATTTTACTTTGAAAATGGTAGTGTATCTCTGACTCTTTGGCCTGCTCTTTGTACTCTTTTCTTCCTATTGGTTGGATTGTCCTGCCTTGATATGAGGGCTTTGCTTTTCTTATTGCATCTTGTCTCTTGGATGCCTGTTCTCTTCTGAAGAGGAAATGGAGGGGAATGGAACTGGGAGGTATGGAAGGAAGGAAAACTGTGGCCTGAATGTAATATATGAGAAAATAATCTATTTTCAATGAAAAAGACTAAAAAGAAAATTGTGTACTTCTCTGCTTATCATCACTAAAAAAATATAAGAATAGAGATATACAGAAAGAAAAGATATGCATGATACAGTCTTCTGAGAATCAAGGTTGATCAATAATGCTTTCAGAAATAGGAAGCATTCTTAACATATGGCCTTGTGGAATTGGCAGCTTATCATACCATAGCTTTCTGTAAGTGATTTATCACTGGATCAGGTTCTCTTTGCTTTGTCTTGTTATTACAGGTTATCTGAGAAAGATACTTTCAGAAATACTGACAAATGCCTTTGAATTATTATTTTGGAACCCATACAGACATTTTTCTCCCTTTGGTTTTAATGTCCTTAACTTCAGCACTAACACAAAGCGTTTTGGCTGCTGGGTATTGTCTGAATATCTATAATGGAAGTGAATAATATTAATTAAGAAGGCTATGCTTTTAGCCTCACAATTGAGTCTCTGGCTCCAAGAGCTGTTTTCAATAAATTCACTGCCTGGGATTATTTTCTTTTCATTGTAAAATTGAGACAGGCTCACAAGCGTGGAATACCTTCCAATTTTTCAATGAAGCAGGCTCAGTCCTTCAAAGGCTCACCAATTGAGCCCAAGGGAAGTGACTTGTTCTGCTGGGAAAAACAAGTTTGGCTTATTGTTATTTTAATTGCATATAGGAGACCACAGAGGAGGAGATGAGGTAGCAATGACCCTTAGTGAGGCTGGGAGATGACTTGTATGTGTGGAACTCTGTGCTAAGGGAGAAAAAGGACTAAAAATGTGTTTACTCAGAGCCTCTGGGGCAAGGTGCAAAGTGCCTAGGCTGGAGGAACAAAGATTAAAAATGGGAGTGCTTGAGATCTGCAGGGTAACAGTCATCAGCAGGTCCTTGGACCTTTTTTGGTTAGTGTCCTGCCACCTGATTAGTTCTGACTTGACTTTGAGTTCTAATGTCCTTTTGGTTATTTGTCTGTCTGTCTGTTTGTCTGTCTATTTATTTATTTATTTATTTATTTATTTATTTATTTATTTATTTATTTATTTATTTTTTTGGTTTTTCGAGACAGGGTTTCTCTGTAGCTTTGGAGCCTGTCCTGGAACTAGCTCTTGTAGACCAGGCTGGTCTCGAACTCACAGAGATCCGCCTGCCTCTGCCTCCCGAGTGCTGGGATTAAAGGCGTGTGCCACCACCGCCCGGCTATTTATTTATTTAGTTTGGTTTTCGGTCTGTTTTATTTCTGTCCTTAGCACATAGTAACCCATTTCCCATTTGCTAATGAGTTCTTTCTTTGCAGTTGGGTGGTTTTTGAATTGACTTAGTCTATCAGATATATACAGTCACCAAAATGAAAATGTATCTCTTCAAAGCTTTAGGCAAGTCCCAGGTGGTGGGAGTCAAAACAAAACTGCAGTCCGAATAAACTGTTTCTGTTAGTAATCTCCTAAATGCTGAATATAAATAGAAAATAAGGCCTAGGTATGGTATAAGCAGTATTTCAAATTTATCCACTTGTAGGGATCAGTGTAGAGTGATCATTCCCAAAACCACACACACACACACACACACACACACACACACACAAACTTACAAACATGCACACAAAACAACCAAGAGTGGACTCAACAGGTTGCTTCTGTAGATATTTGGGCATATACATATACAAATGTGACAATAATAATCAAAGAAAACTATGAGATCAATTTGAGAGTTGGAGCTAGATATGGGAGGGGTTGGAGAGATGGTAACTGGGAGAGGCTGGAAAGAGGAAGGGGATGGCGGGAAGTGACATAATTGCATTTCAATTCAAAGCACATGAGAGAAATAAATAGAAGAAATTACCTAGAGGTGAGAAATCTGTATTTTATTCAGACTAGCAGAAATCAGTGTCCTTCTGTCTCCTGAGGATAGGTGTTAAAGGTATATGCCACCAAACCTTGCTATATTCATGTTTTAAAGTGTGGTTACATTCCCCAGCTCACCCCTCCCACTTTAGTTTAAATACCTATCTGCTATGGTTTGAATATGGTTAGTGCTCCAAGAGTCCAGGGTACTTAAAGTTTGGAATGTGGTGTTGGAAAATGGTGGAACATTTAGGAGACAGGATCGGAGAGGTAGTTCTTAGTTCACCAGAGAGATATGAAGTAGTTGGTGCTTTCAATATGAGCCCTTGGCAAGGCTTTTTGTGAAAACGATGCTAGCAACTTGAATTTTCATGAGAGGATTATTACAACAAGAAAAAGCCTGGCATATCCCATGCTCTTTCTCTCTGGTTTTATTTGGGATGTGACTACTGGTTTCTGTCATAGGCTTTGCCTAGAATGTGCAGATATCCCCTGACCTCTCACTAGAGGCTGAAGAAGCAGATTTGCCTCACCTAGGGCTCTTATGTTAAAAAATTCTCTAAAGAAACTGCTTCTTCATAAATAGCCCATGGTGGCTGTTTCGTTACACAGTACAAAGCTGACCAATACACCATACAATTAAACACTCTGAAGTGATAATCAAAGTTAAGAGTAAGAAGGCCTAGGGATAGAAAGTCCCTTGTGCACAAGTCTCAGAGGTTCTTTGAGTCCGGATTCAGACTGTTGTCTGCTTGGTGATGTCTCTTCACTGTCTCTAAAGATAAAGATATGTATCCCCATGAATTAAGGCATATAAGATGGCATGTAAGAACAGGCTTTATGTGGCATGAGTATTCAAATTAAATTATTGCCGTGTGGTTGTATCATTTGCAAAGAACAACGGATCAGATTATGCAAGCAAAACTCTCTACTGCAAAGTTGTTTTTTTTTTTTTTCTTTTAACATTGACTCTGGTTTTCAGCACAGTAAATGTGTTTAATGATAGCATCTGTGTTCCCAGAAAAGAAAACTGAAAACTTTCAGTCATTTGGGTCAGAATGCAAGTCTGAGCACTGAGAAATCTTCCTGTTTTAGCGGGAGGAGGATGGTCATACAAAGCTATTCTAAATTTCTCTTATATTATCTGGTCTCTATAAATGCTTTGAGTAGTACAGCGAGTTATGACTGTAATTTCTAGCCTTTCAAGTGCGAATATTACTTGAGATCTATTTTAATTTCCTGGAATATTAAGGGCTGTAGTTCTGCTGTGTTTATGAGCAGAAGGGACATATTTGGATTTCTGTTTTCCCCATTTCCAGTGCAAATGAGTTATTTTTCTTTCATAAAAAGGTATGTCTACTTACACATCTACAGAGTGCCTTTTTCAAAGAATGGCTTTTGAATATTCATGCAGATTTTATTTCTTGTGACCTTATGTAGGCTCTGAGCTGTAAAATCTAAAGCATGTGAGTTTTTGTAGCAGAGCAGTAATTTAGTGACATTTGAATGCCATGCCTTCTCCTTAGCCAGTTTGGATACTGCATGCAGACTAAACTTGAGGAATTTTTTTTCTAAAGAGAACACAAGATAGGTTGGTGGCTGATTGTGACATAACTGGTCACTCTGAACCAACTGTATTTTATAAGCTTTTCTGTCTTGACTGGCCCATCCTACTGAGAACCAGATGAGCATTTCTGTCATGCCAATTATGCCTTCGTTACTAGGTTGCTTCCCTATTACTTTGACCTGAGTGCTTAATAGGAGACACCTCGAACTGCATGAAGATGTAAAGCAAGCGGGGCTGGAAGCTGCGGAAACTGCACTCACGTGCTTCTAAGCTGTGGTCAGCTTCTCCTGAAGGGTTGTAATCTCCCGAGCAACTTCCTTTTGGGGGGAGTTGCAAAGTGTAAAAACACCCGCCAGCGTGGCCTCTCTGCAGGAACAGGGTTAGGAGCTGTCTTCCTCAGAAGAGCCACCTTGCCTGGCAGTGGACCAAGGATGGCCCTTTCCTGCCATGACGCAGGCCCCGCCTCCTTGTCAGTTAACAGTCTGGGAAGAGACTCAAAGCACAGCTGTGGCTGTTGGTGCCACATGTTCCCTCTTTGGTGGTGCTTCTTACATGGTGACTGCCAGCTGTAGGTGATCAGGTATGCTGCCCCTTCTTGAGGGCATTCGGACAAGAACACAGGGGTCAGTCTATGGACCAGGCAAATGCAGAGTGGGGGGGGGCGGTCTGTGTTTATGAAGATTAAGACATTTCTACTTGAGACAAAATGACTTTGCTAACTGTATCAAGTATGGTCAGTCAATAGAAGCCTGGGAATAGACGTGTTTAATGAGAAGGAACTGATGAAAAAGAAACATGTCTTAGAAAGAAATATTATAATGTTGTTGAATGACCTGGGAATGTCTAGGCTCTATTCTGGTTTTTTTTTTTTTTTTTGCTATACTCTTGAAGTAGAGTTACTGAAGTTATCTCCAGGTAGAGGCGGTATCTCCTAAGGTTCTGTGTGCATCTTTTCCCATGGCTGTTTCAGTAGTTTTTCATTGCTGAAAATACAAGTTCCGTGGCCACTCGAGGACTTCCCATCTCTTTAGGAATGAGTCAAAACATTCTTACTGCAGCCGACGTGGTATTCTTTGGTTTGATCCTGACCCCCCTCTTTCTCACTTCGCCACACTCTTACTCTCAGTGACTTCATTCAGGTCCCCTCAACTTCCCGGCTGTTCCTTGCAATATGCTGTGCACACTCCTTCTCAGCGTCTTTCCACCTACATTTCCCTCAGTTAGAATGTCCTTCCTCCAGATGGCCACATGACTCATTTCCTCACGTCCCTCCTGTCTCCGTCCAAATGGCACTTTAGAGGAAGGCTTCTATGGCTTTGTTGTCTAAAATAACACATCCACACATGCCCCATAACTTCCCTTCCGCTTCGACCCTGCCATCTTCCTCCTGGCTCTTAGGACTAATGACTGCTACGTTCTATTAAATGGAAGTACAAGAAATTGTCTCTTAGTGAGTTAGGAGGAGCTGAAAGTTTGCCATTTTGTTATATAGTTACATGGTTGAATCTAAACTGAATTTGTTAATTGGTTTGTTACTTTCAAACCTTCTTTTCATGAGTCCTGACATTTGTTTTGATTTTGGTCACATCTCTAGTACATAAAACATAGCAGGCATTTAGAGAAGTTGCTTCAAATGAGTGTAAATGAAGATGCAAACTAGTGGGATTTGCTGGTAGTAAACGGAGGAAACTTCAATAGTAAGTCATCTTTGTATGTGCAATTAAGAGAAGACTCCGGAATAAACGGACTTTTGAGAGAATGTAGAAAATTTATGAAAGATTGATTTGAAGCCAAGTGAAATGTAGTTTCTAACTTGAGGTCTGGGATGTTTATGGACTTTAGTTAATTATAGTTTTCTTTATGTAGTTTTCTGAAATTGTAACTATAAGCCTTTTTATTTTTATGTGTGTGTGTATCCATGTGAAAGTATGCTGTGTTTGTATGGGTATTCATGGAGGCCAAGAGAAGGCACTGAATTGCCTGAAGTTGGAGTAGCAGGGCTTATGAGCTTTAGAAGCCAAACTTAGGTTTTCTGGAACAGTAGCAAGTGCTCTTAACCACTGAGCCGTCTTTCAATTCCAATATAACACTATGATAATATAGCTCTGAATTGAGAGAGTTTTGCAATTGGTGAATTATAGGGTAAACTTGCCAATTGTGATAAAGTTCATTTTTGGGGGGGGGGGGTGGAATACAGTTTCAGCCCCATTGTAAAAATGTGATGCGTGGTTTAAAATACCAGCCACACTGTATTTCAGGGCATTAGACAGAAGAGACAAACTGTCCTATGCACATCTGACTGTGAAAGGAAATAAAGACATTCCATGAGTCAGAAATAAAAATGGAACAGAAAACAAAGTCTTCTGAGCTGGTGCTGAGTCTCTTTGAAAGGTGGTGTTTGTCCCACCTGCCAAGAACTTGGTTTCAAAACTGAAGTATAAATAAGAAATGCAAAACTCAGATTGTGGATTAGAACATAGACATTTAGTATACAGTTGCGACCTTTGATCAAGAGGGACTAGGGAAATAGCCTTCAACGAGACAATGAAGTTATATCTTACAAAGTTATATAGTCCACAAAGAACTTCGCTGTAGATTTGTACTGCTTGTGGAGTTAGAATTTTAATTCATATGTAAAAGAAGAAAAAAAAATCTCAGTTTGAAAGGCTAACTCCAAAGGCTCAGGTTTCTAACACTCCTACTGTATTTAGAAAAATTACTTGCAAGCATCATGGGAGAGATATATCATTAAAGCAAGCATTACAAGGTTTCTACAGATAAAATACCTTTGAAAGACTAACTCTTAATCATAAAACACACATTAAAAAAAACTATCATAAAATCTAATGTAGCAGGGTGGGGTCATCACAATCTAGCCTCTTCCAATGTCACAGAGATCATATTAAAGAACATTGAAAATGAAACAGAATGAATGACTTATAAATATAGGGACAACCAAAACGTGCCAAACATGTTTGAGCTAGAATCCTCAAAGTGAGAAGTAATGGAGCTGAAGTTGTGGGTTCTTCATAGGCAAAGCAAGAGTGAGCATTCAGTGCAACAAAGGAGAGGCCACAGAAAACGAAAAGCTTAGAAATACAAAGGAGGCAGAACCACGTGAGAAGGTGTGAGGCTTTTTCAACAAGTCTTCAACAAGAAGTCTAGGAGGCAATATCTGATCATGGTACACGTGAATGAACAACTTAAAAAGGCCACAGATGTCTCAGCTAATCAACACAGATGTAAACAATTCAGAAGTCAAACAAGAGTGAGTGAAAATTAGAAAATAGTTCCACTGAACGCTAATTTTTAACTCATGGAAAATTTAGGGGAAGAAACAGAGGTGATAGAAAATGACAGCCTTGCATGTGTGTATTTGGAGTGAAAAGATAAAGGCATGAAGATTAGGAGGCTTAAAACCCAATTCTAGAACTTAGAAAGCACACGGGCAAAAATAAACAGAAAAATATTCAAGGTGGAATGTATGTACTAATAAAATAGAAACCGAAACTCAAATCCAATTTCTGAAAGTCATTCTGTTAAATAGGGTGGCTTATAGTAGATTTGAGCAAGAAAAAAAGCTGGTGATGGTGTGTCAGAGGTGCTGCTTTTAATCCTGGCGCATCAGAGTGATAACACCTAGCTTGTTTATAGTCAGCTGGTGGCTTTCAGGAGTACTGAATGGAAAGGAGGAAATAGAGGCAGAAGGCAAAAACAGACACTAAGTTATCATCAATTCAAAACATGAGACCTTACAGGGAAACTATTAGAAATAATGCAAACAGTTTCAGGATAAAGCGGTAGACAAAAAACAAGCATTATTTGTATATTCCAGAAACAATTAGAAAAATAAGTTTTAAAGGAGATATTATAGGTGCTAGTGAGCGCTAGCTATGCAAACATGGGGACCTGGGTTCAGTCCCCTAGAATCCATGTGAGGAAGCTGGAATTACTGCCTTCTGCCTGGAATTCCACTGCCAAGGATGTAGAGTAGGAGGAACTCTGAGGCTTCTCGGCCAGACACTCTAGAACCTGAGTTCTAGGTTCAGCAAGGGAGTCTGCCCCTCCCTGTCAAGAAGATGGAAAATCGTGGAAGGGAGTTGACACTGATCTCTAGATTCTACATGCATGTGCACATATGTTTGTGCCCCATCCTCCAACGGGTGCACATATGTATACGATAAAACAGAAAACATAAAAAAACAGGAATAATATTAACAAAAATTACAGGAATGTATAAATTAATAAACTAAGTATAGAAGTTCCTTTCAGATGGAATTGGGAAGGGTTTAGGTAAGACACGTGGGACTTAAATAAATGTAAATGTATATCGTTGTTAAAGTACAGTGACTAGCGTACACAGCCCAGCCTGACCTGTATTTATGTACATTGTTTGTCTTCTGCTGATTGATTGTCTGACCTGGAAAATTTTGCTTTTAGTGTTTCAATTTATTATTAATTGGCAACACAAGATTATAGAATTATTTTGAGAAATTTGGTGAGCTAATTCTGAAAACTGTGCAAATCTAGAGCCAGTAGTAACCAATTCAGTTTTGAAGGAGACCACATAATGAGAGTTAAGATAAAAGTTGAGGAGTTAAGACATTCAAATATTGGCGCAGCAATAGTAAAATGGTGCATAACAAGTCTAAAACTGTGCATGTCTGAGGACATGTGACAAATCCAGGGGAAAGGTCACACAGAGGACACAAAGATATAGAAGTATTCACACTGAGAAAATAAAAATAACGGGAACCCTTTCTCATGGATTAAACACACTAAAATATGGGTGTGTGAGGGGGGTCATAGAAATTGCTCAGCAGTTAAGAGAGCACACTGCCATTCCAGAGGACTGGAGTCTGACTCCCAGAATCCATGTGGGAAATTTCACAACTGCCTATAATTCCAGAACCAGTGGGATCTGACACCTTTGACCTATGTGGTAACCTGTACCCATGTGCACATAGCATAATTTAAGAAAAGACAATAAAAAATGAATCTTAAAAAATCCAACTATATTGTTTATGTTCTGGCTTTATCTTGTCAGAATTTATCTGAAGAGGCCTAGAGCAAAAAAGTAGCAAGCGAAAATCAATTTCCTAATCTCTCCACTTCTGTTGGCAAGCAGCTTTTTATCATCAGAAAATTCTGATTTGATAAACTAATAAAGGATTAAAATCTATTATGCACCATTGTCTTTAAAGTTCCTAAGAAAATAAGTGGTAGACTATAAAATGTTTTAAAGCCCAAGCCTGGTAGAATCAAATGATTCCTAAAAAAATGTGTTATTTTTATCCAAGGATGATGTGCATTTAAGATGTGCCCTTGAACAAGCACTAAAGGCATCACCTACAAAGGCATGAAAAGAAAAGAATCTTAGGCTCAATTCCAGGCTTGCTAAAGATGAGTCTGTGCTGCCAATTACTTTGAACTATATGTAACATAATATAAGTATTCCACAGTAGGAAAAGAACATTGATGGGAAATTGGTAAAATCCTTACAAACTCTGTAGCTTACTTGATAACATTTTAGACATATCAACAATTTGGTTTTGGCTGTGGTGTGTGGCTGTGTAAGGTGATACTATTAGAGTCTATATGAAGAGTATATGGGAATCCTCTATATTATCTTTGCAACCTTCCTGGCAATTTAAAATCATACCAAAATAAAGTGTTTTTGAAAAATAGCTACAAGCTATCAGATGATTCTTTTGCTCACTAAAAGTTGAGAAATACTGCTAAGGTATTCTTGAAAACGATACAGTTTCCAGAAACTTTAGATTTTCTATCCCACAGCTCAGAAACATTTTCTGGTGATTCTCATATGTGATAAATATAAGAATCCTAGTTTAGAATTCTCTTTAAAAGCTTCTATTCTTTGCACAGTGCAATAGAAATTTCCTAGTTTGGGTCTGCAAGTGCCAGTCTGTGGTCTGATACAAGACTATTATAAAATTTTGAACAGTCTATGGAACAATGAGAAAAAGAAAAAATAGTAGTGTTCAATTTGAATAGTAGCAAAAAGCCCGTGGACCAGAAAGAGAACAAAATCTTGTGAAAATTGGTTGAAAACTCATCCATTTAGCTATGTAGGGATTGGGCTAAATGATAAAGCAAATGAAGAAATGCTTATTCAAGGAAGTCTATTAAATCTGAGTTATCAAGTGAGAGTTTATGTTATTTAAAACACAGCCCACTAACCACTCCTTTGACTTGCCGTCCTAGCACATTAGATGCTGTATTTGAGATGGGTGTAGTCAAAGCACTGGGCTCTCTTTCTCTCCCAATATTGAAGTCTACCTAGAAGAGGTGGGCCACCGGCATTTCTAACTCCATCCGGCAGTTCATTGTTCTAGAATCTTTCAGGTCAGAGGACTGAATAATCTGAAGCCCCTTTTCCTTCATTCACCAGTATCTTAAAGGGTAGAAATTAGCTCCAGAAACGGCAGACCCAGGATTGTGGGATCTAATTATCTTGTGCCAGTCTGCCTATAATTTAGAAGTATACATTGGGAAACGAGAACTTGAAATAACTTTGAGTACTTTTCTTATAAAGCAAAAGTTAGATGGTTCAAGCAAAAATTATTTTCTCAAATCCAAAGACTGGTTGAAAATCTTCTCTGGGGGAAAAGACAATCTCTGAGACAGAGCGCCATAGAATATCCAAAAGAATGGCATTATTTGAAACAGAATATGAAAACTAAGTTATTGTTGAAAATAACAGAAGTCTTGGAAGTAGGTAAGTAAGAAAACTGACATACCTTCTGTTTTATTTAAACAGAAAAAAAAGGTTAATGGTGCGGGAAGTACTTCTGTATATATGTTGCTTTTACTGGTTAATGAATAAAGCTATTTTAGCCAGAGACTTAGAATAGAGCAAAGCAGGAATTCCAAGCAGACAAATGAAGAAAGAAGGCAGAGTCAGGGAGATGCCATGCCACCTAAGGAGAAAGATATCTGTGGGAGCCCACTGGAAACTTGCCCGTAGGACATGAACACACGTGATGATGCACAGATGAATAGAGATGGGTTAATTTAAGATATAAGAGTTATTTAGCAATATGCCTAAGTGATTGGCCAAGATGTGTTTTAATTAAAAACAAAACAAAACAAAATCAAGGGTATAGTAGTCATTATTGGAAGTTATAAAATCAAAAATTTTATCTTCAGAAACAGATAAATTTTCATAAAAATATAAAAGTGATTCATGGAAACATGGAGGTATCATTAGTCCATTGAGGAAAAATGACTGAACGGAAACTGCATTTGAGAAGACTCAGGTGTCAGAGTCAACAGACAGAAATATCAAAGCTCCTACTATCAACATATTCAAGGAACTAAAAGAAACCATACTTTCAAAGTAAAGGAAGGTATGACAACATTCATCATATAAATAATATCAGTGCAAAGGTAGAAATGATAAAATTGAAATAAGGTGAAACTTCATTGTTGAAAATTAAAATAACCTGAGTTTTAAAACTCTACAGAGAAGGTTCAATGGAATTTATGTTGATGGAGAAAGTTCCATCAACTTTAATAAAGTTTAATAAAAGAACCCAGAGGAAGCCGGGCGGTGGTGGCGCACGCCTTTAATCCCAGCACTCGGGAGGCAGAGGCAGGCGGATCTCTGAGTTCGAGGCCAGCCTGGTCTACAAGATCTAGTTCCAGTACAGGCTCTAGAAACTACAGGGAAACCCTGTCTCGAAAAACCAAAAAAAAAAAAAAAAAAAGAACCCAGAGGAAAAAAACAATCAAGAAAATACAAGCAGAACCATCAGGAAGTGTGGGACACCATCAGTCACAACAACCTATGTATAACTACAGTAGCAGAAAAGAGAGAAGAAAATATATTTGCAAGAGTAATTCTTGAAAAATTCCCAGGCTTGATGAAAAACCATCAATCTACTTACACACAAAATCAATGAACTCCTAGTAATATAAACTTATGGGGATCCATGCAAGGCACAATCTAGTAAAAGGTTGAAACACAAAGAACTAATCTCATAAGAAAAGAGAAAAGAAGACATTTATAAAAGAATCTCTGTAGCTGACTCCTCGTGAGTAACAACGGAGACTAGAGGACAAACAGGGTTACAGAAATACAGTGATACCCAAGTCAACAAAAAATTGAGAGATTCATATTCCTCCCTAAATTGCCTAATAGAAATCGTCATGGGAGTTCTTCAGATAAAAAGAAAAAAATATTTTTTTAAAAAACATAGACAATTTAGATGAAATTTTAAAGTTGCTAGAAGAACAACTACCAAAATGGACTTATATGAAATAAAATCTCCAAATTCAACCACAGATAAAGAGATTTGATTAGTATTTTAATTATGCACAACAAAGGAAACCCCAAGATTATATGGATTCATTCCTATAGTATAACAGAAATTCAACAATTAATATCAATCTTTAACAAATTTTCAAAAAGAAAAAGAAGTTAAAACATCATTCGTTGCTGTTGGAAATATAAAACAGTGTAATACCCTTGGAAGATATTTTGGTAGTTCCTATTTATATGTCGTGTGTGTGTATGTGTGTATCCAGAAGAAATGATGCTATATGTCTTAATAAAAGTTTCATCTAAATGTTAATAGGTCTTGTTCAGTACAACTAAGATGTGGAAACAATCCAAATATCTACAAACTAATGAGCAAAGCAGGGAACATAGTGCTGATACATGAAAGAAGCTACACTCATAAAGTTCCCTAAATATGGCTGCCAAAACCTCAGCTTAACAAGGACACCAACAATAGACATGCTAATGCAGACTGGGGAAAGCCCAGGAGGCCTCAGCCCTCCATAAGGAACTATAGGTAACTAAAGGATACTGAGAATGGGGAAATAGTCTTCCCTGAGAAGAACACACGAGCAAGCTATCTAATAGCAAGTGGTCATTTCTGAAAACAAACATACAAATAACATCATACAGACTGATGAGGTTGCACTTACATACTTAGCAATATGTATGCATACACACACATATGCATACCCATATATGTAACAACAATGAAAAAAGAGACCATGAATTTGAAAAAGAGCAAGGAAGGGGTATTATATGGCAGGGATTGGAGGGAGGAAAAGGAAGGCAGAAATGATGTAATGATATAATAATCACAAAATATAGAGGAAATTATAAAAAGAGAGAAACTAGTAACTGAAGGTGACATTATTGCATAATTTCTGTTGTAGGAAAGAATCAAGATTAGAATCTGACTAGAGCACTGAGATTATGTCAAGCAAGAGTAAGTATTAATGATGTTAGGGCTGAAATCTTATAAAGTTGGTTGTAGTAATGCCTGCATGTCTGACCCTAAATATAACAGAAATCTCTGAGTTCTGCATTTAACCTCTTGTGAATTTCATCTCAGAAACCACTTGTTAAACTAGTGTATGTGTGCACAGGTGCTATGTTTATGGCAGTCCAATAAGGGCTGAGGAGGATAGCCTGGGACCAGCCACATTCACATAGCTGTGTGACCCTGTGTCCGTATTATAATAATGCATCTCTGGCATAGCATTTTTATAGTGAAACGGTTCATCCTGGGAAATTTGCCCCTGGCACAACAGAAATGCTCAACGAGTGCTTGCTAAGTGAATATGGAATAGATGATCACAGTTTTGGTTTCTTGGGAAACTACTTTGGATTTATCTAACTTGACTGCCCTGTTTCTATTTTGTTAAAATTTCCCTTTGTTAAAAATAAAAAAGGAAACAAGAGAGTAGGTGGCAGGCTTTTACTTGCCACAGGAAAAGTTGGCACTGTATGAATGTTTCTTATGAAGTTTGAAATCACACCGTTCTGTGGAGCCCTGTCTCATGAATGCCATACTAAGAAGCCCAGGTGCAGTAGCTTACCTATAATCCCAGTACTTAGAAGGCTGAGGAGGAGATGTGCTGCCACAGTCAAGTCAGCCTGAGCTACATCGTGAGTTCCAGGCCAACCTGAGCTGCAGGGTGAGAGCTTGTCCATTGGGACAAAAAGAATAAAAAAGAATTATGTTTGTTCAACGGCCCATCGAAATTGATAAATCAAAAGAAAGCATTGCTAAAGTCTTAAGAATTACTTAATAGGAAACTGATCTTCAACTACCTCACAGAATGTATATGCTGTAACAGATCATAATGAATGTGCACTGGAATTAAGGGTGGGTGTGGATCATGGCTGTGTGAACTGCTGGTGTGTTTGTGTGTGTGCATGTGTGTGTTTGTATGATTATATGTATGTTTACATGTACATGTATGTATATGTGTGTATGTATGTGTGTATGTGTGAGTGTGTTTGTGTGTATGTGTGTGCTCGTATGTTATATGTGTGCATTTGTGTGGTTCTATAGCTTCATTCTGTGGTTCACGTTTAAGACTGAGTATTGATAGATGCATTTTTATCAAAGTTTGTGTGCTAGCTTTACTCTCAAAAAGTTTCCCTTCAAGGTTTTTTCTGGGTCCCGGGCTTTCACTGAGTGTCTGAAATGGTACTGTCTGCATACTGACAGGAGCACACACATTTAGCCACACACACTTGCCCTGCAGGTTTCCAGGAAGTTCTTTTGCTAGCAAAATGGTGGCTGCTTCGCTTGTACGGATTCACTGCTTGGGCTTCTAATTTTTCCATGAACTCTTCGTGCTTCTTTTCAGCCTCGGAAAACTTTTGAAATCATTTGCTTTGATCTCCCTCTCCCCGACATGAAAGCACTGACATGCTGCAGGAAAACTTGAAAGAGCGCGAGACCCAGTCCGCAGCAGCCCACTCAGCTTTCGCACTGCCTGGTCTGGATGTTAAGGACTCCTTTTGTGCCGTGACCAGCTGGAGCCGCGTTGCCATCTATGCAAATGCTTGAAATAATTTCGCTTTTGGGATCCATGTGAGACAATTTGATGGATCCAGCTCCCGAGTGCTTGAGAAGCCCTGGCCACCTTTCTCACTGCAAATACGGATGGAAGCGGGCAGTGCTGGTTGCCTCTCTCTGGGGTGTCTCATGGCAGCAACTCTGATATTTTTAAAAAAAATATAATAATTTTATTAATGTTTAGAGAATTTTATATAATATTCACAGCCACTCCCTAAATCCTCCCAGATCTACTCCCCAATACACTTTGTGCCCCCTTTTTTATTTTTTGAAGATATTTTCTCACTGTAGCTGTCTTGGTCTTCTAGTTCTTACCATCTGTCTCCCCCTCTTCCCTGATGTTCCCTGAGCTACAAATGCAGCGCTTGTGGTATAATTGTATTCAATCAGGGTTAGATCTCTATGTCTTGACAAGTTGTAGGGTTAATTTTTTGTATTGGTCTCCATCTACTTCAAAGAGAACCTTCTTTGAAGAGGAATGTGAGTTATACTTATGTGTGGCTCTGAGGATAAATTTTTAAGATGAGATTATACTAATTTAGGAAAGTGGCAGTAACATATTCTCCTCTGGGTTCCGTGGCATCACCTGCTCCAGGTATTTGGCTAAATTTACAGTTCAGGCATAAATTTCCTTGTAATGAATAGGCCTTAAGTCTAATTAGATGACTATTGGTTACCACTAGATTATTAGTGCCACTATTACACCTATAGGAATATTTTGCCTTGCTGGTCATTGCTGTGGTTCATTGGTGTTCATTGGTTTGCTTTCTCTGTTGCGAACTTGCCTGGTTTCTTCCAAAACTCTGGGAGCTACCTCTCAGTGTGAAGCCTTCCAGTTCAGATCCAGATTGATTCTTCCAAGTCCTGTATTGGGAGTAAACTGTGTCTTCAGCAATAGCATCTTACCTTCCTTTTTAGATGGCATTCAAGGGCAATAGCAATTGCCTTTATTATTTTGGGGTCTTTTGGATCCTCTGCCAAACAACCGCTCAAATGGGGATTTCCCATGCCTGACACTGGGGCTCTCATTATATGGTGTAAGTTATTTGGGGGAGCATTGTTACCCCAATCGACATAAATCCAATTACACTATATGCAATTTAATAAAGGAAAATGTATAATCATCTATGTTTTTCCCTTAGTGTCATGTCTTCTCCCTTTTTTCTCTCTCCCTCTGTTACCATTCCCCCTCCCACCCGATTAAGTCTTCCTCACCCCGTTTTCACCCATTTCTTCATGCACCCTTGATTTTTATTTCTCAAGTTTTGATTTGTGAATACACGAGACAAAGGAATGGAGATGCAGAATTTTGTGTCATCGTAAACAGTCAACAAAACGTCAGTGCCAAGAGAATGATTGCTTATCCTCTCAGTCATCCAGGAAGAATTGGCCAGAGACTTAAAGGATTTAAAGTTGCAAGAAGATAAGATAGGCTTATTCCTTGGCTCTAAAGGCTTAGGATAACCTTGCTCATAACTTTGCTGGCAATGGAACTATTGTCCTATAAGAACAGAAGAGTGCTGCTCAATATCAGCCGCCATTTTAAAGCTCCTCCCACAGCCCTTCATCATGGTTTAGTGTCACTAAACTTTATGTGACAGTCGCTTAGACCTGATTTGATCGAAACGACTTAAATTCGCATACCCTGCACAGCCACTTTGTACCTGAAACAAAATTCCGAGACACTCTTTTTGAAAGAATTTTTTTTTTTTGTCTTGCAGAGGGCAGGAGGGAGGTGTACCATAGTGTACTTGGTAAGGACAGAGGACAACTTACAGATGTCAATTGTCTCTTTCCACCATGTGGGATCCAGAGATTGAATTCAGGTTGTCAGGCTTGGTGGAAAATGTATTGACCTACTCGGCTATTTCATCGATTCAGTGAAAGGAGTGTTTGTGTGTGTGTGTGTGTGTGTGTGTGTGTGTGTGTGTGTGTGTGTTAGAAACATTTGGTTTTAGACTATTCTGATCAAATATCAGTCTTTAATGGGATTAATTGGAATTAATTAAATAGACTGATCTGAAGAGTCTCCTTCCCTAAATGCTATCTTCAACTTTGCTGTCTGAGCCGCTCATTTTGTATATACTCACTTAAAATATGCACCATTGTGTCGAATATTAACAGATTATACCTACAGCTAAATTATGATCTTGATTCCATGATGGTCTTTATTGTGTTAGAGACATAGCTGACAAGATCATACACACTCAAGACAGAAGAGTTTGGGTTTATAATGATGTGAGTTCAATGTTGGTCATATATGAGAGAATGGGTATATAAAGTTATCCTTATCTTATTAGAAGAATTTACTGTGGACCTTTGTATACACATATTTTCCCATTATTTTGGATTCCTTTGTCTCTTATTCAAAAAAGATTTCTTTATTTTTATCCTATATGCATGAATGTTTGCCAACATGTATATATGTGCATCATGTGTATCCCTAGTGCCTACAGAGGCAACTTGTGTGTCAAATACCCTAGGGATTGGAGTTACTGCCTATTGTAAACCACCTTGTGAGTGCCATGAACTGGGGTTCTCTGCAAGAGCAATGAGTGCTTTAACCAGTGAGTGATCTCCCCAGTGCCTCCTTTGTCTCTCTGACACGTCACCATTCAAGGTGTGCATCTTTTTTTTGGGGGGGGGGAGATACTAGTGAAAAATGTTTATAACCCAACCTAAATGAATAAAGTCATTGAATCAACCCCAGAAGGTATGTCTGGATTCAGGGTCTAGGAGCTATCGTTAGAACCTTACTTTCATTTTGTGGCTAGTTTTTCCTTTATCTTGATATTATAAAACAGACCCTGTACGTATAATCTTGTCACCAACTTGAATATTTTTCCCATGTACTTTGCCTATTGCTTCAGCAGCCTTGGGAGAAGTATAATTTTTCTTTATTCTAATAGTTTTGGTGAGAATCTCAGGAAAGAATCTCATTGGTATAGCAGACATTTTTCTTTGGGGCCACCAACCAACTCCCAAATCATGATATGGAGACTTTTTACTAGTGATGAAGGCTTGACCTAGCTTACACTCATTTCTGGCTTGCTCCTTTCCCTTAAATTAACCTGTTTCTTTTATCTATCCTTTGCCTCAGAGGTTTTCACCTTCTTTATTAATATCTTAGTTTAACTGCTTCTAGTGTCTACTGACTGAAGGCTGTCTGGCTGGCCCTGAATGTCTCCCTAGTCTTCCCCTCCTCTTTCTCCTCTAGTTCCTCCTCTTGGCCTAGATTTCTCTTCCTGTTTATTCTCTCTTCCTGCCAGCCCTACCTGCTCTGTGTCTAGCTATTTGCTTTTCAGCTCTTGATTAGAACACTCAGCTGCCTTAGGCAGGCAAGGTGAAACAGATGCAGCGCATCTTTATGTAACTAAACAAATGGAGAATAAACAAAAGTAACACAGCTTTATAGAGTTAAAGTAATATTCCACAGCATAAACAAATGTAACACATCTTTGCTGAGTTAAAATAATAGTCCACAACACAATGGCCTAATAGAGGTCATGTGGTCATTATTGAATTGGTCATTGTGTAAGAAGGTCATAATCTAAGACAGTCTGAGACATAAAAGTGTGGTTTTCCTGAGAAACATTACAGTGTTTCTCTACCTTTTAGCCTGGCCCAAGCCATGCGTGCTTCCTGTAAATGGACAGAGGAATGAGATCCGTTGAAATAACCAATCTATACAGGTTACTCATGGCAGAACTGAGGCTTTTGGCTGACGTTTCTCAGTGCCTAGGCAAAGCCCATGCTCTTTTGATGGAAGCTCCATCACTTTCCAAGGCATCTCTTATTTTGTACTGCCAGGGGAGGTGGAGAAACTCTTCCATGAAAATATTGTAAACATAATAGAAGGTGGGATGTCTGCTTACTTATCTTAGTCATTTAGCCATATTTTTGTCTCTACTATTGATCTAAATATTTTATAGCCAGATATTCTCATACTTAGATTAGATAAACAATACTCTTGTGATATTAAATGACAATTCCTTTTCTAATACATGTTATATCAGGTTTAAGTTGAAACATGTTCTTTTTATCATTTTTCAAAACAAGATTTGCTGTATGGTGGACAAAGTGCCCTTCTGGTGGATAGGAAAGGCTCTAGAATGTTTCATCCTCACAGGATAAGATAGCTCTCAAGGCACGAGAGAGGAAAGGCAGGGCATGTAAGTACATTTCGAACAGTATCTTCCTGTCCCATTTTCTTTACCCAGCCTTCAGTATTTGGGGACAGTGGTACATTCTTGTTTCAGAACTATGTTCTCCTAATTTTTGAGTAATATATACATTATATATAATATATGTTTTCAATGAAGATATAATTACATCCTTTGTTCCCTCCCTCTCCTCACATCCTTACTGAGAAAGTTCTAGAAAGTAGGATAACAGGATACTGGTGATATGAAAGGGGCTATGGAAAAAAATGGGGAGTGATATTAATTGGGGATTGAGGAGGAAAGACAATACAGGACTAATATTATCTTTTTTCTTTTGCCTCATTACTGACTATTATTTTTCCTTTATTGAAAATGGAAATTTTCTTACATAATAAATAATGATTATGGTTTCTCCTCCCTCTTCCCCTCCAAATTCTTCCCTGCCTCCCCTCCTATCTGAATCCATTCCCCTTCTATCTTTTATTTGAAAATAAACAAGCTTCTAAGAAATAAAAATAAAATAAAAGAAGATAAAAAAAAACCCAATACACTGGAGTTGGACAAGACAAACAAACAGAAGGAATAGAGCCCAAGAGAAGGCACAAGAAACAGAGACCCACTGATTTGTACACTCATGAATCCCTTAAAGGAAACTAACCTGGAAGCCATAGTATATATGCAGAGGACCTGGTGCAGATCTATGCAGACCCTATTCATGCTGCTCCTGTCTCTGTGAGTTCATATGAATTTTGCTCATGTGGATTTAGAGGGCCTTGTTTTCTTAGTGTCCTCCATCCCCTCAGGCTCTTACACTTTCTGCATCCTCTTACATAAGGTTCCCCGAGCTCTGAGGGGAGGGATTTTCTGGAGACATCCCATTTAGGGCTGAGTGTTCCAAGGTCTCTCCCTCTCTGCGCATTGTCTGACTGTGGGTCTCTGTATTCATTCCATTTGCTGCAGGAGGAAGCTTTTCTGAAGAGAACCGAGCAAGGCACTGATCTATGAGTGTAGTAGTGGGTTCCCAGGGAGTGTCTGCTGGATCTTGGGACTGGGATAAAGCATCGAGTTGGAGTGGGGAGTTAGGAGGGAAAGATCTGAGTGACCCACTGGAGATCTGGGGGACGGAGTGAAGGGAGGTCTCAGCAACTGGTTTGCCGCTGAGCTGGGGATGCAACCGGGGGGGGGGGGTTGGATTGGGAGGAGCTGAGGGAGCGGTGCATATCTGCAGTCAACCTACCTGCTTACCTGGTTGGAATCAAATACTGGCTTCCTAAAACTCACTATTTAAAAATAATCCGAAACTAATTTTGTCTTGAGCAAAAGGCTCACAAAATACTTTAGAATTTCTATTTTTTGCATTTTAGCTTTTTATTTCTAATTCATTATATTTAATAGTTCTGGGCCTTTCATAATTTGTTGCCCATTAAAAATGAAATAAAAAATAAGCATAAATTTAAATTGTAGTCCATCAAAACTTCCCATGATGGTCATTGCTCTGAGTTTTCTAATACATCATTTTAAGCTCTTGGGTATTATGTGGTCAGCACTACCCAAATAATTCACATAAGTATGTGAATATTCCCCTTCAGCAGAAAAAGTTACTTGCAGGAGGAGCCTAAGCTGCCATTAAAAATGAAAAATTATGCAAGACCATTTTTGTTCAAAATATTAGGTGAAAGTTCCGATTTCTCTAATGAAATGTTGCTGAATAACTGCGGTGTTTATAGCTACTTGATTTAAAATCAAGTGTTGATTCTTGCCACTTGATCAACCACTTTAAAACTAGTGGTCTGCCGACTGATCCCACAAGTGATTGTTCAAAGAAATGGCTTGTGCAGGAATTTGTTTTTGATGATAATAAGTGGGCTGAAATCAGGGATGTGAGCATTTTAGATGTTCTGACTTTTGTTCAAGGATATGAGTAGTTTAGCAAGGCTTTCTCCGTTGGTTCTTAACAAATGGTGGAATATGTTAAAACTCAGAAGACTATTTAGCAATTAAAGATGTTGTTACTTGTATTCCTTTAACTTCTCTAAAATGTGACAAAATGTCAGCTCAAGAGCTAAATATTTTTCTCTTCATCGTCAACTGTAACATAATGATTTTTATAAATGTCTGAGAACTTTACAATCAAACAAGTTTAATAGCCTATTCTCAGGAGAAAGCACTGTGACTGGCAAAATAATATTTTATAAGAAAAATAGATATCTTAGCTTGTGAGAAAGACGATTTGATTCTTTAATGTTTATTTACAAAGGCAAATATCAAGTCATCAATTTTTAAAACACTATGTTGCATATGGATTTGTATTAAAAGAGGACCGGAGTTCTGAATTAAATGTATCTGAGTGTCAGCATGTTTGCTATGTATGAGTGAAATGTGCAAGTATACACATTTTATATAAAGTATACATGCTTTATTGTTGTTTCAAAATCTCAACTATATAGCTATTTGACAGATTATATACATTAAAAGGCAATATTGACATTAAAAATGCTTTGATGCATACTCAAGTTGAAATTTGGTTCCTATGGTAACATTTTTGGGAGTAGTGGGTCCTATCAGTAGTGATTAGGTCATCAAGAGAGAGAATAACACCTTTCTTTAAGGAGTAAGTGAATCTGATATAGGACTGTGTTAATTACTAAGAGTATAGACACCATTCTACTTTGCCAACTAAAGTCACAGAGAATGCCAGATGTAATGGGGATATTACGTCATAGTGTGTGATACTGGGACACATTGTTCACTGAGGTCACAAAAGGGACAGTCTCCTATGTTAACATCCCTTTAATAATACTGATGACATGAAATATTCTGATAATTCTCTTGAGAAACACTTAAGTCTTCAAGTCTTCTTCATTTAGCCTTGTACTGTTGGGTTCTGGTTAGGTGGATTCAGTTTCGTTTAGGTCTTTTTAATAATGTATTAGATAAGATTAACTTCTCTTTCTCTTGGTAAACTGTCTTTGTCATGGTGATAAAAAGTAGATAGGGTCATGTGGGGATTTTGTTGTTTTGTTCTTTTGCTTGTATTTTTGTTCTGAATTGAGTTTTTGAAGAGAGACAAAGAGGCAATAATATAGGTATATTTATAAGTATAATGTTCATTATAGGTGAAAATATAGGGTTGCCACCAGAGGAGAAAAGATCATGAAAATATTTCTGGGGTAAAAGAAGTTCAAATGAGAATAGAGTATAATACGGCCGGCAAAGTAAAAGCTGCACTCTAATTGTGAGATGGGCAAAATTGTGCCGTTGAGGCTTTTGGGGTCATTGGGGGAAGGCAGACCATGTGACTACAAACTAGAAAGCCTGGGCAAGTGTGGTGGAAAATGAGAGCAGAGCTCTTGGAGCCTTGGTGGCATGAGGGGAGGGCCTGCGCAGGCACTCCGTGGACTGAAGTTCTGAGATTCAGTTGGTGTGGTGACGAGTGGTGGCACTGCCAGTTGACAAAGATGAAGCTGATCTCTATGTGGAAAACTCAGTCTAGGATTCTAAGAAAGACTGTGAAAAGGGCAATTAAAAGAGGGTATGACAAATATCTAGTTGCTGTTACAGTAGCAGAGTAGGCATGGAGATATGCAAGCAGCTGTTGGGGTGTTAGGGAGACCAGATAGTAGATGGTTTAGTAGGGTGAAACGAAGAGAAAAAGATATCTCATGGGTTTCTTATTTTCCAGATTACATGGAAATGTTGTGTGTGGGGGGGCATGTATGTGGTATGTTTGTCTGTCTGTCTGTCTTAGTAGACTAAATATAGGACACCAAGAAGATCATATAGGAGAGACAATAAATTAAGAAGATGAAAATTTAGGATCAAACCTCCAGTAATTGAGCCTTTGCCCACATGAGCTTGTAAGAAGGTCAAAAAGGACCAAAGATGTAGAAAATGAAATTTTAAAAGAATGTGATATTTTTACATGCATCACAGACAAGAAAGGGTTTAAAGCAATGGTTCTCAATCTTCCTGTTGCGGTGACCCTTTGGTACAGTTCCTCATTTTGTGATGATCCCTATTTACATTTTTTGCTACTTCATAACAATAATTTGCTATTGTTATTAATAATAACATAAATATCCATTTTCAGTGGTCTTGGGCAACCCCTGTTAAAGGGTCATTTGATCCCCAAGTTGAGATTTACTGATTTAAAGGATGAGGTAATTAACATTAATGCTAAATGCTAGAAAGAGTCAATTAATAGAAATGATGACAAATGTCATTATTGACAAGAGTCGAGCTTTTTCAAGACTATGGCAGTGGGAAAAGCCATAAAGTGGGCTGAAGGGGGAGGAAGGAAGGAGAGTAAAAATAGCACTTCAAAGTGGTTTGGCTTTGAAGGGGAGAAAAATACAGCAACCATGAGGTGAGAGGAAGTCCTGGCAGATGAGGAAAAACTAAGTGTGCATAGCAGAGTCTGGGAGCTGCTACTGGGGTTAATTTTGAGGCTACTTTCTCATTCTCAATAATTGCCTCATTATTAAGTATGTAATTCAATAGCAGCTATTATTTTAATACTGAATTTTAAAATGAATTTCCTTATGCTCTTGTTTTCTATAGTGCAAGAATATAGGTTATAATGTGTGTCAGCTATCAAAACATCTGCATATAAGCTAAGAAATGAGGTTGGCATAGTCTCATGGATCTTCCAGAAGACATGTGACTCCTGGGTAAGAAACCCTGGATGCATTGCACAGGGTGTTATAGGCAATACGGGTTTCTTCTCCATTGACTTGGCCCCCAAATTATCCACCTTTGGTGCTGTACATGGAGTGGGCTTATTTCATAGCTGAGAACCGAAGATTAGGGAACCTAAATCATTTTATGGTAGATTCTATGAGCCCAGATGATTCCTGCCCTGGAAGGAGACTTATCATTAGTATACCAGAAAATAATTAACCCTTTATTTTGCTCCAGAAGAAACCATCACCCTTCTCCACCTTTAATGGCTATTTGCTACACAGGCATCCATAAAATACAGTTCTAAATGATTCAGTCTGTGTAAGGGGGGCAGAGATGCATGGTTCATGGGGGTTGCGTCCTGATGGCAATGCAAGCTACAACCTACAGGTATTGCCTGTGTGCTAGAATTAAGTTCCCTTCTGTTTTCCAGCCCCAATGTTATTCATAAGGTGCCTTGTTATGACATCTAGCTGTCATAACAAGATGCCATACACCACGTGATTTACACAATAAATTTTTTCCTTATAGTTTTGGAGGTTCTAAGCTCAGGGGTAAGGTGTTGAAAAGGTTGACTTCTTTTATTTAACTTTCTAACTACATCTCACTGTTGTCCTTTCCTTTCCACCATACTCCTTCCCTTTGGTCTTCCCTTTCCCAACTACTTATCTTTGTCTTTTCAATTCTTTTTAAAATACAGATATTGCATATGTACAAAGTGTTTTCCTTCTGAGTCTGGCTAGTTTTGGATGATCTCGATTTCTATCACTTTTCCTGCAAACCACATGATTTACATTTTTAGGGTTGAATAATACTCCCCAAAGCATACATGCCACATTTTCTTCGACCACTCATTTGTTGGTAGGCAGCAGGCTGATTCCACAAATGGTTATTTTGAATAATGCCATGATAACATGGCTGTGCCAGTGTTTCTATCGGCTGCTGCTTGCGATTCCTTTGGGAAAATCATGCAGGAGTAATGAGGTCTCTCTTGCTTCTCAGCAGTGACCTCAATGTGTCCTCAGATGGTTTTTCCCAGTTGTCCCATCATCCCTAAAGTCCTTTCTCCAAAGACAACCATGGTGGCTTTACAAGCCAACCCTTAACAGATTCTCAATGCTGCTTGTTACTCACACTCTCTACCACATGGATGAGAAAACGGAAGCTTAAAAACAGCCAGGGACTTTCACTTTCAGTTGAGATATACACTGTTAGGTGCTACAATGGGATTCGAGCAGATCTCATTTACTCATTTTAACCTTCCAACTACTTGTGTGTGTGTGTGTGTGTGTGTGTGTGTGTGTGTATACCATCACCCTTCTCCACCTTTATATGGATTTTATATATATAAAATCAAAGGAGAACGTGAGCTCTTAGCTTTTAGGTCAGAATCACTGGACTTACAGAACACTGTGGCATGGGCCGTAGTTTATTGGCCAGACTTTTTTCTTCTGTTTCTCCTCCTCTTCCCCCCATCCTCCTCCTGCTGTCATTTACAGAGATGTTTAGCACAGTCACTGAGTTCTAAGTCCATCAATAAAAAAGCAAAGTCCAGACCTCATGGAACTGACGGTCTAGGGTTTGGGTGAAGGGTTTCTCCTCATCCTTCATGGAACTGACGGTCTAGGGTTTGGGTGAAGGGTTTCTCCTCATCCTTCATGGAACTGACGGTCTAGGGTTTGGGTGAAGGGTTTCTCCTCATCCTTCATGGAACTGACGGTCTAGGGTTTGGGTGAAGGGTTTCTCCTCATCCTTCATGGAACTGACGGTCTAGGGTTTGGGTGAAGGGTTTCTCCTCATCCTTCATGGAACTGACGGTCTAGGGTTTGGGTGAAGGGTTTCTCCTCATCCTTCATGGAACTGACGGTCTAGAGTTTGGGTGAAGGGTTTCTCCTCATCCTTCATGGAACTGACGGTCTAGGGTTTGGGTGAAGGGTTTCTCCTCATCCTTCATGGAACTGACGGTCTAGGGTTTGGGTGAAGGGTTTCTCCTCATCCTGTTTTGTCCGCACTTCAATTGTTTCATGCTTTATATTAAATTGGAAGGGGGGAAAGAACCACCATTTGTCAAATACTACCCATAAGTTTTGCTTGTTTATTTACATCATCTTATTTAGTAACTGATGGCCCACGGATGCAGAATCTAATTATTTATTTATATACATAACATTTATTAGCAGAAATATATAGTTACATTTAAAATGGTCAGTTATGATTTTACAGATAGATTTGTCTTTGCGATTAACTGGGGAAGCTGAAGACATATTGACAGTGACCAGGGGCACTGCTGGGCTAACAGACAGTGGCCGAGAGTGTGAGTGTGAGTCTGTGTTCTGTGTTTTCTCCCCCAGTGTCAGAAAATGAGTAGTGAGTTCAAAGACTGGAGCTATTACAACACAGATCAGCATTTTAAGATTATGACCACAAGTGGCAATGCTAGAATTAAATTAAGTTAACATTTGATACCTAAATTTCTTTGTGTGTGTGTGTGCATGCACATGTGTGCATGTAAGTTGTGTGAGTGCACACATATGCACACATATGTGTATGAAGTGATAAAGATGCCCAAATGAAGAAGAGGGAGTTGAGACTGGGAAGTGCCAGACGGCTTTAATGACAGAAATCTGCGGGAAATCAAAATAGAAATTCAAACAGTGGCACTGGGATCGCATTTATGTCTTAGGTAGCCATCAGCTTTCTTCCTTCTGCTTATGGCCTTCCTTAGCTTCTGGTATCTGTGTCCATTGGCTTATGTATGTGGCTTCCTTTGGAGGATCATGGGAGAACGTTTGAAGAGAAAGGAATATACATTTCAGTTGTGTAATTGATTGTAAAACAACAGTGTTAGACTTATAATGGACTTGAGGCCCACCACATTAATGCTTGTGATATTTTTTGTAGGAGGTTTCCTTTAGCCAGGCCTTTCTGCCAGGTTTTCTGGGCATCATATTTTATTTACTTGAGCGGCTATGGTTCGTGAGTTGGATTCATTGTTGCTGCAGTATTTTATTTCAAGTGTGTCTCAGGCTGATGTTTTATTTTTATAGTCTACAACTGGGGCCTGGTATGTTTGCTTTGGCTGTAACCAGACATGACATGTATGTAAAGAATTCAAATTGAAACACAATTTAAAGACACCACTTCATCATTCCAACATAAAACAAAACAATAGATAACTCATAGTTTGATACTTTTCAAGAAATACCCAGTGGTTTTGATGTCATCACGAAAGAGTTTTGAGGTTTGTATTTTAATGATAAGGAAGGTGGGTGGACGTTAGGCTATATTGTTTTTATGTATTTAATTAAATTTTCTAGAATTACTGACTTTTTTTCTAGCAAAGGGCAATTTCCACAACCATATACTGGTTCTATAAAATTCCTGGTTCTTATGCTATAACAAATGCTTGGCAAATTGCAGTGTTAAATAGAATCTTATTCACGTGTATGACCACAACCAAGACTCAGTACCAGATAAACTTAGTCAAGGTTTTGCCAGCAACTGTGACTATAGTGTTTTATAGAGCAGTTTTAGTTTCAAAGCAAAAATTAAACCACTAATGGCGGCTCACATCTACAGTTCAGCCGGCAGAAGTTTGAGGCAGGAGGATTTCTGCAAACTGGAGACCAGTCTGGTCTACCAGGTGAATTCTAGGCTAGTCTGAGTGACTATGTGAGTTAGGTTGCAAAACAAAACGAGCCTACAAAAGTAAAACAAAATCAAGCAAAACACCAATGAACTAACAGCGCAGTTGCAGGGAACAAGCGCTCCCGGGATAGGCTGTTGAAGCTTACATAACTGCTGACCTTGTTATCATGTGACAGGCCATCTCCTCTCGTAGCTACTTCCCAGAGAGAGGAGAAAAGAAAGAAAAATTTTAGTTTCTCTTGGAAAGTTCTTGTATAACAGAAGAATGTGGGGTTTGTCTGAAAAAAAAAATAAGTTGAGCTGATGAAATTGGCATTTTGCAACTAGGAAAGCCTGAGATAAGTATTACATATAATAACAAAATTGAAGTGTTTTACTTTTTATTCTTTTAGTACAAGTTAGTTCACAGTTTGTGAAATGAATACCTGTCATATTAAATATGTGAAATACAGTCAATAAGTCTACTGGAATACGCTCATTACCTCATTAGCTCATCTTCTGGATACATTTATTCTTTCCCACTATGTCTTGTTTCCTCTGTTGTCATCCTAACCCATGTGTCTGACTGGGTATGCTAGGTGTCTAGGAATTCAACATCAAATTATTTGGCGATTGTGAAGCCTTGCTCTGGTCTTCTTGACTTGACCCAAACTAGACTCTCATAGGTAGAGGGACTCTCAGTGGAGGAAGTGACTCTATCAGATTAGTCTGTGGTCATGTCTGTGGTGCATTTTCTTAGTTAATTATTGATGGTGAGGTCTTAACCCACTATGGGCAGCGCCAGACCTAGGCAGGTGGTCCTGGCTTGTATAAGAAAGTAGGCTGCGTACATTATGGGGAGTAAACCAGTGAGTAGTGTTCCTCTGAGGTTTCTGCTTCAGTTTTTTATCTCTATGTTCTTATCTTGACTTCCTGCCCTGACTTCCCTTGGGGGATAGACTGTCCTCTGGATGTGTTTGATGAAACAAACCCTTTCCTCTCTACGTTGCTTCTGGAGATTGTGTTTACAACAGCAACAGTAAAAACCAAGCAGGGTGTGCCTGAACAGAGGCAGATATGCCAGCAAAGCTGTGTGGAGGACCCCTCCAATGGCTGGAAAGTTTGTGCCATCTCTGCTGCATTATAAGTCTACTGAATGAGTTAATTGAGCTCGACCTTCTTGGTTATCTCTGAAATCCTTCTTACACAGCTGTCCCACCATAATGCCGAGTTTCACCGACAGACCAGTTTCTGACATTCACTGGGTGTGCTTGTGCTTCCCTTTGTAAGCCAACATCTTCAAAGGTTCTCTTCAGTTATGAGATGTCATTAGTTTTCTTTTAATTTTGCCAGTTTATCTTAATTTTGAAGTGCAAGCTGTACTAATGTTTTTCAAAGGAACCAATGTGCAAGCTTTTTCATAGCATCAAGGGCAAGGTAAACTTGTGCACAAATGTAAGTCTTTATACTCTTCCTTCCAAGAGAATTGGCTCTTTATAAGAAATGTCAGCTGAAATACACAGTGCACTCTGGCATGGCTGTATAGGCACGTTAGCACATCACGAACACAGCACGGAGACCACAGGGTTCTGCAAATCACACCTTAGATAGAAATAACTTGCACCTGTCTTTAGAGTTCCCTCAGCAGTGGGCAGGAGTCAGCTACTGTGGGTATACCTTGTCTCTGAAGCTTGCCGTGGACAACTTTTCTCTCATTCTTTCTGCTCCCTGATTTCTCCTGGGAACTATTGGTTATAATCACCTTCACAAATGTCTTTGTCTTAGTATCTGCTTCTAGAGAATTCAATCAAACAGGCATTGGGGAGTGTATTGGAGGATTAAAAACCTGTGCTGTAGAAAGAGTGAGAATAGAAAAGAATGAGTGAGTGCAGGCAGGAAAAGAGATTGAAGACAGTCACAGTATGCTCTTAGCCAGCAAACTTAGGACTTGGCCCTCCTCCATTACATACATACATACATATATATATATATATATATATATATATATATATATATGATTCTATGTTTTATTTCTTTTAAAATCAGTATATATTTCAAAAAGTAAGGTATTTCCTCATCATATTTCCATATATGTAAATGCTCTTTGATTATATTCTCTTCCCTCTTTCCACAATTGCACTTCTACATCCTTTTTAGCTCCCTTTCAATTTCATGCCCTTCTCCTCCCCATTGGCTTCTGCATAGAAGAAAAAGTACACATTACCTGCTTTGTGAGGTTGATTTCTTTCAGTTTACACTGAGGTTCCTACTTGCATTTTTAAAAGGCCCTTTTCAGCTTTTCCAGCCTCCGCTTTAGTTTAGACCTCCATTATTTCTGAGGGGTTTAGGGCACTTGGTCTACATTTCATGAGACAAGTCAGAACCACGCCAACACTTCAGTGGAGATGGGCAAGGAATGGCAGGTTTCTTCTCATTTATAAACTAAAACTTCGTCTGTGATGTTCCTTTAGGTACTAAAGCTCCCAGACTGATTCTGAATTACATCATAAAGACACATAGGCAGATCCAAAATATTGCACTAAAAATAAGCAATTAAAGCTCTAGGACACACAGTGTTCTCTCTCTGCAAATGAGGAAGATGAACGAAATCGCTCCTAAGGTCCCTTCCTATGCTAACATTTGGTCTTCAACAATAGCCGTCAGATTACAGCATCAATGCAAGAGCACAGGACAGATCATTCCAGTAGCAACCGTCTTCTCAAAACAAATTGACAAAAACCATCATTCTTTTTTTGAATGAACAGTCCTCTGGGAAGCTAACCTTTGCCTATCTTTCATAATGATATGTTTACTGCTTTAGCTTTGCTTTGGAAATGGGGAACCATATAATTGGGTTGATAAGGTCAGCATGCCAGAGCCTTGGAGAGAGATTGGATGGTATTTGTGACTGTGTATATTTGCCCAGACATGCTTTTTGTCATGTTTATTGTACTTTAATGATTAGCTAGAAACAATAAGCCTGCTGTGTATGCTATTTTATTAATGCACTGTCGTTTGTGGGGTTTTCTAAGGTAATTTGAAAATAAGAGAAAATATAATTATTTGAGGATGCTTTGGGAAGAGGTGAATGTATTTATACAATTAAATAGTAATGTAATAACACTGCACTCTCAAGATAGAGTTCACCACCATTCGTAGGTTTTAGAGACGATGTATAAGGCTGGGTTTGGTTTTATTTTTCCGTACTTTTAAAGGAACTTGTAAATCAACAGTTGTGATTTTATTGATCAAGAAAGACGATTTAACAGTGTGTTAAATCTTCTGCTTATTACTTTATTTCTTCTGGTCCCTAGACAACACTTATACTGAAGTGTTTCATAGACTCTTTTATACAACTTAACTAGGCAGAGATCCAGACTTCATGGTGGTATTCCTCAGACACTCCACAGGAATTGAGCTAAATTCCATTCTCTTTAGTTTGCTGGTTTGGAACTTTAAAAGATGACTTTTAAAATGAGAAGGCATGGTAATAAGCATGGATCTTAAGGGTACAACTTGGAGAATTTTCACCTGTGTGCATTTGCATAGCCACCATATAGACCAAGATATAAAATGAAGTTTAGATACAGCCTTCCTTTACTGTCTCTTCCCAGTTCAGCTTCCTCCATTTGAAGGTGACCATGACTCTGACGTCTACCACCACAGCTTGGTTTTGTCTATTCTTTGACTTTATGGAAATGAAATTGTGCATTGTGTCTGGGTTCTTGGGTTGAGCTGTCTGTTTCTAGGTTTATGAGGTTTACTCTATTCTTGCACATATATGCACATGTACATACATATGTGAGCACAGATTTGACCATACATGTATATTATTATGAATATTAGAATATTCCATTAAACGGATTATCATTCTGTTTTTCATGTGTGTTTGTTCTATTTTCATTTTTCTGTTACTATGAATTGCTGTGATTTTTTGAGACACATTTAGTCATTTTGTTTTTAGTTCTTGTAGCTAGAATTGTTATTGCCAGCTCATACTTCAGCTTCAATAAATGCTGGCAAAGGATTTCAAAGTGGTAGTGTTAACTTTTATTCCCACCAGCCTTGAATGAGAACCCTTATGTTTCAGCATTTGTTCTGATATGAGAGTTTGTTAAGGTTTTCAATTTTTGTTGCTCTGATGAGTGTGTGTCAGCATCTCATTGTCGTTTTTATTTTGGTTCCTTTGAAGAACAATGATGCTAAATATGAAAAATTATTTTTATAAAATATGATTTATAAAATTAAAATAATATTTTAATTATCTTTTGCTATTCATCCCATTTGTATAACTTTGACCTACATGTGAAAAATATATCAAATTTATGAATATAGTCTTATTGTCTGTGACTTGGGTTTCCTTTTATTGGTAGTTTCTCTTTTTCCCTTTCTGGCGTTGAAGATTAAACCAGAGGTACACGTGTTTTGGGCAAGCACTCTTCCAATGACTTTAGTTACAGCCACCCATAGTCTCTAATGATTCTTTTCTCCCTCCCTCCCTCCCTCCCTCCCTCCCTCCCTCCCTCCCTTACTTCTTTCACTTATTCAGTGCTGAAGTCATTGTTTCATTTGAAGAACAAAAGTTATGACTTTTACTGAATACAACTTACTTCTCTCTATAGCTGAGCAAAGAGTGGAAATGAACTATAATTCGTTGTTCAAACCTTCCCCTGGAATTTACACACCTTCCACCGATGACAGTGAAATTTTCAGCTAGTTACAGGAGACAGATTATTTCATCCAGGTGGAAGGTAGAAGAAAGCTTGCTGGTGTTTTCATCTGGCCATCTCCTTAGGACCCACTTTCTCTTGGCCTTCTTGTTAATTAATGGCAACACACAGCTGTGCTTTCCCGAGAACTACACCGGACTTTGTGAAGGCGTAGGTGCTCTCTCTTTTCAATCATTAAGTGTGGCAATTATGAATTTATTTGATTCTTGGTGATTTCTTGATCATTCAGGATCTGGTTTATTAATTAAAACTCTGCTAGTTCCAATGCCAGGATTCTGTTACCCCAAACACGAAAGATTTCTGCACGACAGGTCAATTTTAGACTCAGAGGAAGAACCATGAACCCTGATGTGGATGTGACCTGAGGGTGCAAACAGTGCTGGGCATATGTCACCTGAGTAGGCCAACATTGTTGTGCCTGTGTGAGCCGAGGGTTCAGCCGTGCTCACACCCACTCAGCTCTCTGTGTTGTTCCCATCTGCATCGACTACAGATGGGTTTATGAGGCAAGAAAACACTAAATCTGGCAAGTGCCAACACTCCTATTGATGCTCACTACTCTCTCAAGCATCTCGAGGGGGAAAGAAAGAGCCTTTTTGTCCCTTTCACTTCAGTATGTAATAACCCTACTGATGGATTCGGGGCTGTCATGAAGCATCTGTCAACCTATGCGAACAAAAGGGAGAGAAAATCACTATCATTAAGCTCAGGAGAAAATGAAGAGACCCCTCAATAGATTAAGTAGTTATACTATTGCAAGAAAAAGTATACATAAGCACCAGACAGGCAGAAATAATAGATGTTCACCACTGAGGGCATAAAAGGTGTAACTTACTGTGCTATCCATTGAGAGTCAGAGAATGGTTTTAAAGTACCTACTAGAGAGTACAAGCACACTGATTATTTGTTAAATTTGAGCTGCTTTTTGCCTCTTGCTTTTGAAATTGGAGCCCTAAGGAGGATTAGAGAAGGTCTAAGGATTGTAAAATGAACTACAACTTTAGTGGGTTTTCAAGGTCAAAATGACTCTATATATTCGAATCAAACTCTGCAATGGTTCTCTCTTACTAGATCCAGGGATATGCCCCTGATGTGAAGGCATGTGAGCCCATCTCCTACATCATCCTAAAAGGGTTAAAGTTGAAGTTAAGGTTCAGTAAATGATGACAAAACTTGAGTTTCAGCCCTTCTCATTCCTAGAGATTTTTCCAACAAGAGAATAGAATACTTTATGGCTATTACAATGACATTAAGATATGTATGACTAAGATAATTGATATGTATGACATTAAGATAATTGATATGTATGACCAAGAAGCAACACAGGTACTTTTGAATCATTGCCCTTGGAATGTTTCTCTAGGGAAATAAAAATTTCACAGGGAATCTGTTTTCTCTTCCGTCTTTATTTCTCCTTCTTGTGTTGGTTAGTTTTATGTCAACTTGACACAAACTGGAATTATTAGAGGAGGTAGCCTCAATTAAGAAAATGTATCTGTAAGATCCAGCTGTAGTAAAGACTGTAAGGCATTTTCTTAATTAGCAATTGATGTGCAAGATGCCAGTCCATTGTGGATGGTGTTGTCTTTGGACTGGTGGTCCTGGGTTCTGTAAGAAATCAGGTATAGCAAGCCATGAAGAGCAAGCCAGTGAGCAGCAATCCTCCATGGCCTCTGCTTCAGCTCCTGCTTCCAAATTCCTGCCTTGCTTGATGTCCTGTCCCGACTCCCTTTGATGGTGAATGATGTGGAAAGGTAAACTGAATAGATCCTTCCCCTGCCCTCCCCTCCCGCCAGGTGCTTTGGTCATGGTGTTTCATCGCAGCAATGCTAACCCCTACCAAAACACTCGTCTTGCAAATTTATCTTGCCATCTAATAGAGAAACCTCTTTCTCCTGGGCTTGGTTTGAAGTGGGACAAATAGCTGTATTATACCAAGAATATATATTGTATTTTCAATTATTAAATATGTGAATTTTGAAATTTACTTAATCCATTAAGACTTCTTGGTCACTCAGAATGTGGTCTGTTAACTAAAACTCTGCTGTGTTGCAAGTGGCGGAAACCTAAGCCACTAATCTGGAATATGAGCCGATCATAGTAGATCTGAGACATCTTGGTGTCACACAGGCTTTACCATCGGAATCCCCTGGGGAGATGGTCAAGTAACAAGCTCACTAGGCACAAACTCCCCATAGGGAAATATTGGGGTCTCCTATTGGTATTTTAACAAATTCTTGCTGCTGCTCCTTTGAGCTGTACAACGAGCTCTCTTAAAGATCAAGGTAAAAGAAAAATTCATTAAAATTTGTGTATAAATTGATTTGGGGTATCATATTTTAACTGACTAGTAGTATTTACGATTAAAACATACTTCACTTTCCTTTCATATAGAATCTCTACTGCAAAAGCAAAGTTAATTGCTTCTCAGTTCACTTTTATAATTAAAATTTGTTCAGAGGTGGGTTGAAGGGTAGACCTAGGTATTAAATTAAATTTCTTGGAAGTAATACAACTTGTAGGAAGAAAGTATAAATAATAGTTTCCACTAGCTTGCTTTTCTGTTCTTTCTCCTCGAGTGTAATCTTAACCTCTGCTCTGAGGCTCCCCATATGGTCAGCCTGATGGGATTTTCTGTTTTGCTTGTTTGTTTGTCTTTGCTTTGTGTGTTCTTATTGTGCACATACCAGGAATCAGGTGCCCCTACACAGCATTTCCAGCTGAGATGAAAAGGGCTAATGCTGAACGCTGCCACTTCTAGCTTCAGTCACCAGATGAGTCAGATGCTCCTGCAAAGAGCTGAATCACAGAACTCTCTTTCCTTGGTCACGACCAAGGCATCACAGTCGCCCTGCCACAGAAATAAAAATCTGGGGGCAAGAAGGCCTTCATTTGTAAAGATGTCAGGTCAGTACTGACATATAATAAATCACACTGAGAGCAACATGGGGAAGGGGAGAAGGTAGATCCTACTGTGATAGCAGATGAAGGCTCTGTACACTTGTACATTTTGGAGGGAGAATGGCTTTCTACAGACATCTTCAGGGTTTATATGCCTTCTTTTAAATCCAATTTAAAAGAATGTTTTGGAATGGCCTCTCTCCCATTCTCTCTCCCTCTCTTCACTCCTCCTCTGTGTTAGCATCATTGTCAACAAGAAAGGTGACCAGTCAGCCCAACAGGATTATACTCTGAAGTCAAGTTAATTCCGGAGTTAAACCTATTGTGTGAGTTCAGAGCAGTGGCTTTTAATACCAGCTCCCTGGGGCCGAGGGAGGGTGATTATGCATTCTAAGTGTGTAAGGACAGTTTAGAGAGAACTCCCTCACAGAGGTCTGTGCTCACTTTGGGTGCTATTAATTAAAGAAATGCTCATAAAGGGCTTCAAGACCCATTTTCACTAAGCATATGGAGTGCTAGTAAATATTGTACCATCCAGGTGGGTGTTGGTATTTCCAAGTAGCTAATCTAAAAACTAGATTGGAAATGGCTCTATATGTGTGCTTGTGGGCGGAAGGCATGTTTATAAAATACATGTGTTATTTTAACGCTACTTGTTGCTAATGTCCATTTATTTATTTATTTATTTATTTATTTATTTATTATTTATTTTTTGGTTTTTCGAGACAGGGTTTCTCTGTGGCTTTGGAGCCTGTCCTGGAACTAGTTCTTGTAGACCAGGCTGGCCTTGAACTCACAGAGATCCGTCTGCCTCTGCCTCCTGAGTGCTGGGATTTAAGGTGTGCGCCACTACCGCCCGGCTCCTTTTATATTTTTGAGACATGATCGCATGTAGCCTAATACTGCTTCAAGCTGTTGGTGTAGATGAGGTTGACCTGAACTCTTGATCATTTTGCCTACATCTCGTAGGTACTGGGATTACAGGTGCTAACAAGCCTGAGCTTTTAAGTGCTTCTTTTACAACTTCAATCTTCTCTATTTCCCATATATATTATATATACTAGGTATGTAATGCAAAGACATTCAGTCTGGAAGCATTTCATACATACATATTTACTTTTCAAGAGTTCTAAAGGCATCTAAGATACCCCTTCCTGGAAGGGTATCTTAGATACCTTTGCTATGCAGTATATATTCTGTCTCCATCCCCTTTTTAGGTCCTGGCCTTTTGATCCCATCTCTTCAAAGTGGAAGTAGATTGTCTCACGTCTTTTCTTCCCCATGGGCCTGGGTCATCACGTACTGCTTCCTCCTCTAGAGAAGATAAGTGACATCTTGGAAGCACTGCGGGATAGCTATCAAGTGCACACACACACAACTCAGGAGCACAGCATTTGGGACTGGTATAAATGGAGCCAGCAGCCCCTTCAGATGAATGAGGAATAGATTTTTGGAAGAAGGATCAAGAAAATACTGTCAGACCTGGCTGCTCCTGCTGGGTCCCACACCATGGCCCAGTGCAGGCCATTGGCTGTGACCTAGTCATTCTCCTGTGATGAGCACCATCCGTATGACAGAGATGACTCCACACAAAATAGTACTAGTGACACTTCTCTTGGTTTGTGAGGAGGCCAGCCTGACTTGCTGATATTCTATCCCCATGAAGCTGTCATGTTCTAACTTGTTTGAACGGGGGGGGGGGGCGGAGAAAGAGACAAAGATAATATGAAAAAAAAAATCCTTGCTTTTGCAAAACCAGTGAGGTTTGAAGTATATTTTAAAATAGTTTGATTTTTCAGGTAACTGAGTTTAAAAATGTTTTGGGCTTTTTTTAAAAAAGATATGTGTTAATTTTTGCTGGGAAGAAAAAGTGTCTTTTTTTTTTTTTAACTCCAAGGTATTTTTTATTCAGTTGTTGGGGAAGCCTTTACTTGGAATGTTGAAGTCTTGGGGCTGGGAAGATGACTCAGCTATTAAGGGTGCTGCCTGCTCTTCCAGAGGCACTGGGGGTTGGATTTTTGGCACCCATATGGTGGCTCACAACCCTTGGTGACTCCAGTCACAGGGGACCTGACACCCTCTACTGATCCCTGCAGGAATGACACACAGTGCACGGACACACATTTAGTCAAATACTCATACACAGAAAATAAAAGTCATCTTGAAAATATTTTTTAAAAGGAATTTACAAATCTTACACTAAAGAAAATTTCTAGAAAACTCAACAAGTTTCCCTAATGGGATCTAATTTGTTCTCCCTGTTTCAGCAGATGTTTTGTTAAGCACTTCACTATAATTGCCTCAAAATTTAAAGCTGTTTTTGTAATTTTTTATGAAAAATTTTTTTAAAGATGAGAGGATTTTCTAAATAGTTATCTCCTTTAAGAGAAAAGCCATAGATTTTAGTGTTCGTGTATTAGTTTCTAGGTTCTCTTTTTTTCTGCTAGCACCTTAAAATCTCACAAAACAACAAAAAAATGGGGAAGTACAAGTGCAATTTTACTGAGACTGTTTTTGTGTTGCTTAGGTTAACATAAGATTGAGTATCCATGTGATGTAGTTAAGAAAAATGGCAGAATTCTTTTCTCCCGGATTTAAAGAGCCCCTCAACTTCTGTGAGTTCCAAGCTATTATGTGCCAGCACGATTTGAGCTTGCAGTTCACATCCGGTGGGAATCTTGGAGCCACTCTAAATTTTCCCTTGCGCTCAGCATATTTTACCTCATAGCTGCACAAGAAGGAGAGTAATTACTTACAAATAAGTAATTTACTTGCCTAGCAAGCTTTCTGATCATGTTATGGTAGCTTTTATTAAATTTTCCACTAACGTAATTATTGCAGGGAATTTCACCACATAAAGCAAGCACTTCATTTGGCTCAAGATAATTAAAAAACACAACTAGTTTACACCTGCCTTCACGATCTCTCTCCTTCCACTCCATGCTCCAGCTCGTCTGCCAGAGTAAGTTGTGAGAATAGTCACAGGACACGTATCTCAGCAGAAAGATGCCCTGTCCAGACATGGGAGAGACACCCTACACGCGGATGACACTGGGACTATTGCCATGAGCTGATGGTGACATTTCACCATCCAAGGTGTTCCCAGTTCCTCTCCAGCATGATTTAGTGCTGTATAATAGCAGACCATTTGCTGGGTTGAATGGTTGCTGAGGTTTAGTTTTTCTTATTTTATTTTTTAGATCAATGCCAGACTTGCCAACAGAAAGCTTTTTCCAGAAGCCCCATCACTGCCCAGAATGAAAACAATGACACAGTGATGTTCTTGGTGTTTCAACAGCAGGATATGCTTGTCTCTGGGACACGGGAAGCTACATGTCCTTAGAAATTTCCCGATTAGTCCATTGAAGTATAAAGGTTCTATTGCCCAGCAGGACAATGCAGGCAGCCATATCACCAACACTAAGGACAATGCTTCCCTGGGAGAAAGCAGGCTTTCCTACAGGGTGTCCTTGGCCATGCCATCGGACTCTACACAGTGGCTTTCAGCACAGACTTCTCTACAAGATAATCCTTGAAACTAAGACTCTGGCAAGCTATGTGTTAAGTCAGTGGCTGGGGAAGGTGAGGATTCCAGAAACACTTTTTTAGTTCGTGAGCATCAAGGCATTGCCTTTTCTTTTACACTTCCAAGCTTATGATTAGAAGAAGCTCAGTCCTTGCAAGGTGGGCTTCCCGCAGATGCCATCTGGCTTTGCTGGCACCCCTTGGCCTTGTTGGCAATGCCTGCCTGGGGGAAGTGTCCTGGATAGGGCAGTGGCTTTTCAAGGCTAGCAGCACCTTGTGAATCTGTAGACTGTGCTCTGATCATCAGTGATTGTTCATGATACAGTTCTATAGGTTACATTGTTGTTCTCTTGGTGTTGAATGTAGGATTTACTAAGAAGAGAGTCTGAAGGCTGGTGTTGGAGGAAGTTATGTAGAGGTTTAGTGTCAGGTTGGAATTTGGTGCTATTTTCTGACTTTCCCAAAGCATTATTGCCCTTGAAAGGCCAGCGTCTGCTCCACAAAGGGGTTGTATACCCACTTTGCTACAAGTGTGGGTGCGAGTTAATTATAAGAGTTAACTAGATAGGATTGAATAACACCGAGGGGATATAATGAAGAATATCTTTGTGTGTGCCCACAGGATATTTATAGAGAAAGTTGAACTGAGGGAGTGAGGACCAGTTCTGAATGTGGGTATCACCATCCTGTGGGCTGGGGATCCAAACTGAATAAATGGGGAAAAGGGAGAAAATCAACAATGTTCATCTCTGTTTCCTGATGAGCATTTGATGGCACAATTTGATGCTTGACTTCTACCTGAGTTGCCACCATGCCCTCAAACTGTCATCAGAAATTAGTACTTCCTCTCTCACATTATTTCCTATCAGTCTTTTGTCTATCACATTGAAAAAGTAACTAGTATACAAATTGGTACAGAGAAGTGGGGTCTGCTTGCGAGTAACTGACCATACGGTTCCCAGATTTTGGAAATAGCTTATGGGAGAAATGTGGAAGAGTTGGGAGTTTGAATCTAGATTCAATTCATAGAGTCACGTACAAAGAACTTAATGGACCACCCAAGGAAGAATGTGACCATAATGACCATTGTAACAAGAGAAACATTGTCAGTGAAGGACTAGCTAATGAGGTTTCAGAGGGAAACATGGACTATATTGACATTGGACTAGATCACACTCATGTTTCATTCTGATTAAAAATACCACTGTATTCCGTGTGTGCGCCCAAAACTTGAGTGAGAATTAATTCAACTGCAATGAGCTAATTGTATAGGAAGAAGAAATTTTAATATAACTAACTTGGAGCTGTGGCATGGTTATCACTCACCACATTTATCCAGGCTTACGCTGTCCCATATTTGCTACATAGTTTCCTTAATCTAAGTTTACTAGCAGCAGAAGTTTTCTAAGACTGATACCATTTAAATTTGGGGTTACAATTCAGTATGTTCATGTATGCTTGTGCTAGGTGGGTTATACTGTTGGATGTTGATGTGGTACTGAGCTTGCTCACTGGGGAAAGTACTGATTTGTTTATTGATTGTGTACTGTAAGTCTGCCACTTTCTGTATACGTCTACTATAAATCTTATAAAAAAACATCTTGATAAGCAGGCACATCAATATTTTACTAATTCTTAAAAATTATCATTCCTGGGCTGGATAGATGGCTAAGAGGTTAAGAACACTGGCTGCTCTTCCAGAGGTCCAGAGTTCAATTCCCAGCAACCACATATTGGCTCATAACCATCTACAATGAGATCTGGTGCCCTCTTCTGTCATGCAGGCAGAACCTTGTATAGATAATGAATAAAATCTTTTTTTTTAAAAAAAGTTAATTTTTTAAAAAAACTTATCATTTCTGTCTTGTACTGAAATTCTGAAGGCCTCTGTAGTTGCCCAGGGTCTCACGAATGATGACAGGGATCTGTGATCTTTCCAGTTACACTGAGAAATAAAGACCTATGTAATAAAGCAACAGAAGAAAGCCTATGATGCCATCCCACTTTCTTCGTCCTCTCTGGTGGGTGTTCTAAGCCAGGGACTGGTGTCACCATTCTCTTGCCAAGAGTTTGCAGCAGTGTTTCTTCTGGAATCAAATCCAGACTCCAACTATTCAAGTCCTGCACTTTCTTTTCCACTTAGCGACTTCAGGTGGCTCTCCTGCCCTGTCTGTGACAAAGCCTCTTCTCTGCTCTAGGAAATTATTCTTCTCGTTCTTGCCTTCCTCACTCCCTTTCCTGCCACACTCCTCCGATTGTCCACCTGCTCTCTGTTGTAGTGACATCATGCCTGTGTCCTTGCTGGCTGTTCTTAAGAGGCAAGAATGGATCTCCATCTTTTCTCCCCACTCATACACTTCCCACATTGTGGGTGTCCCGTGTATAGTGTGTGTGTGTGGGGGGGTGCACTCATCTGTGTGTGAGAAATCAGAGGTTGATGTTGGGAGTCGTCCTGTGTTACTCCCCACCTTATGTTTTGAGTCAGGGTCTCTCACTCAGCCTAAAACTTTTCATCCCAGTTAGACTTGCCTAGACAGGGAACTGTTGGGGTCTGCCTAGCTTCATCTTCCCAGCGCTGAGGTCATTAGGCATGCATGTCTATTCCCAACGTGTATTTGGACAATGGGGTCTGAGCTCAGCTTTGTACACTTTTACAGCAAGCTCCTTTTCCTTGAGCCACATCCTTTGGGCCCACCTGTCACTTCTGACATCTCCTCAATCCTGACAGACCCCAGGCTTATAACATCTCAGTTACCTTTTCTTGATCCCTTGTGACCTTACAGCTTCCGAACCACTACTTATCAGTGGTTACGTAGTCATTTCTAGCATCCGTCCTACTAACTGAGATTGTGTTTAAAAAGATTTGTGTTATTCTCTTTTCTTTTCTTATAACATTTTGTTGTAAAGTGCTGCATCCCTTGGAGGAATGCAAAAAACAAAAACAAATAACAAATAAACAAAACCAACAAAAAAACTTGGCTTTCCATCCTGAATGTTTATCAGCTCTTACCATAACATCATTTTATGTCAGATAAAAAAATGTCATTTTATAATAGAATATTTACAATTACAATTTATAAATGTAATTTATAATTTTAAATACAATTTATAATAAAATGAGTTGTAATACTTATCCAGTATTAGACTCTGTCAATCTAATATCATTGTTGTACATCTGTGTACTTTTTCCCAGAAAAATATGTGGATGACTTTTGCCTGTATTTTTTTAATATGTAAAATTTGAGTGCCAGCCACCACCTTGTGAACTGTTTGCATAAAACACTTTTGAATCTTTTGACTTAGAGTTCTGTATCCTGTATGGAGAGATGGAGATGCCAATGGAGATGGGAGATGCTTGAGTGCTTGCCATGGAAGCCTGAGTGTCTGAGTTGAGGTCTCCAGTGTTCACATAAACCTGGGCATGCCAGTGCATGCCTGTAATCTCAGTGCTGGAGGGACAGAGACATGCAGACGGCAGGCATTCACTAGCTGAATTTATGAGCGCCAGACTCCGTAAGGGGTCTTATCTCAAAATATAAGGTGGAATGCTTTAGGTGGACACCTGATGTCAGCCTCTGGCCTCTACACATACACACACCTGTGAGGCACCTGTAGCCATGGAAATGTGAGTAGATATCAGAAATATCAGAATAGGCATGAGAAACTTGAATATATGCTGTCATCAAATAACTCACCATTCAATTTCTTTTCTAGAACAGTAGAGAAGCCTTGGGGCATGTGTTCTCTGAAATCTCAGAATATACATACACATATATATTTTTATATATCCACACATGTGTGCATGTATATATGTACATATTATAATACTATATATTTATATGTACACACGTGTGTATATGTATGTACATGGGTATATATTATACATGCATACGTACACTATATATAGTATATAATACATATAGTATGCACACATGTTTGTGTAGTGCTAGTGAACAGTTTCCGTAAGAGAAACTCTCCTGCAGCACTTAAGATAATCTAGAAGGATTTCAACTTCTGAGGCAGTTAAGCACTTATTAGCATAAGATTAGAGATGGTATAAAAACTAGGGCAGATCTTCAGGTTATTTCTAATTGTGTGCTACACTGCAAATCCCCAACCCCCCTTTTTTTTTCCAAGAAGAACCCATCCAAGTGCTAGCGAATATATTTTAACAGGAAGAAAAATATAATCCTGAGAGGGTCAGGGTGCCGAGGTCAGCATCCGCCTTGAGAAATAGCAGGATGTGATTTCCTTTAAACCGACTGATGCCAGGTTTGGAGCTGCTTCAGTGGCATGAATTGAATATTGTGCAGTTTGTCTAGCTTTTAAACTGAAGGGCATTCAGGATTGCTGCTATGTGCCGCCTTTCCAGGACGGCACGATATCAGGAGGGAGGCACAGTCTCTCCCTTTGGAAGTGTTCCTTTTAGAGTCTCAAGGAATGCCAACATCACCCCCCTAGATAAAAGGCAGGTCAGGTTGGGCCCATTTCAAATGTTACTGTGCCAGAATATCAAAATGGAGCTGCTCCAAAGAAGAAACAGGTGTGGATGCTAGAGACCAAGGACATTCTGCCAGTGTGAAAGCATAGCAGAGTGTACTGAGAGGTGACAACTGGTAGGTTGTCCAGCCAAGCAAGCTGTCACTGTGGAAGGTCCCCAAGGCTTGGGAGTGACACCCTACAGGCTGGCGGGGCAAAGTAAAACAGAGCACTAGATTTGGCAGTTGGTTACACGTTGGGTACAAAAGCGTGCGTCTGGCTTTTGAGGGTCTGGCCTGACAGGTTCTGAGCGGATCAGCTCTGCAGTCTGTGGAACTGTGAGGGTGATGTCGAGGAGATAGCAGTGTGTGTGTGGATATGACAAATTCCGGGAGTTAAATATGAAATACAAAGTGACTAACAGCCACCTGCCCTCACCATATTTAATGATGCTTAATATACATCAAGGAAAGTCCAGGACATTTCATGCGGTACCATCTGCCACATTCCCCCACCTTATAGTAGGAAACTGAGTCACAAGAGGATTAAGGGTGTGAACATGACATTACTTCCAAGGAGTGTCAGGACAGTAGGTTCAATACTGTCTTCCATTACAAAAACCTCTGGTTAGCCACCATGCTAAGTCAGTCCCAGTTGTGAAAGGCAACAGAATCACACAGGGCTTTGCACCCTTTCAGAGAAGGTGTTGTATGTCATCCCTTGTGAGATACTACAGACTATCGTATAATTTACACTAGGGTCAGTTTTGCCACCTCTAGGATGGGGAAAGTGCTGCTTATAGCCTGTTGTTAGGAGGACAAGGCCATAGAGATCACCTAATAACACCACGTGGGTCTGGCAACAAGCATTCGTCTCCCTTCATCCTCCGAGAGCCCATTAGTACATGCCTGCTGAGAAATAAGATTGTTCCTGGGCACAGGGCTGGATCAAGCGCAAGAAGTTCAAGGATGCTCCAGACAGGAGGAAGGTCCCACTCACCAGGGAGCTGCATGCCGCTTACCCAGAAACACACAGGTTGCTCTGTTCCTCAGATTTAGAGGGAAAAAAAAGTGTTGGGAAGAGTGTTTATATATTATCAATTTAGTCAATGAAGGCTGACATATTAGAGAGCCTAACAAACAAATACTCCTTCAGAAGCCGTAAGTGGCGAATTTATTAATTGTGTGTTTTAATAAACGTGTTAAATCATGCATTTTTTTAAAAAGATGATTTTGTTCTCATTTGGCTTGATAACAGTCAGGAGAACTAAGATGGGTTTGAACTTTGAATTTCTATAATTACACCCAGAATTTTTGATACTACTACACATCTTACAGCATAGGCTGCTAGTCTGAAGAATTCTGTCCCCAGACAAGCCACAAATAGTTTGCAGAGTCTTTCCTACCAGAAACATCAGCCCAATTCCTGCTAAGAAACTCCGCAATTTATAATCCCCTTGATTTTATTGTTGTGGCACAGTATACTGATCCTCACAGATTTCCTGAGGTGTAATTACTGTATAAATATTACGTGTTTGCTATATTCCACTTGATGAGTTTGGACATATGCCAGTCAACTTTGAATTTTAGCTACAAACTATATTTACAGTTCTTACTTAAAAACTTTTATACTTAAATTTTTATGACTAAAATAGCATGTGGTCATTTTAGAAAAACCAATTCTAGTAGTCATAAAAACAAAAGGGAACCGCTCACCCTCAATTCCAGAGCTAGCTACAGTTAAATTGCGGGGCATGTCTTTCCTACGATCTTCAGTTTTATTTTTTTAAGTGGCGCTGAGAATCCAGCTCAAGGCCTCAAACAGACTGCCTCAGACACATCTCCAGCTCTAAAGTGCTTTGAAACACAGTTTACTATACAGTCCAAGATGGTGTGGAATTCCCTGTGAAGCCCAGACTGGCCTCAGTCTCCTGAGTGCTTAGAATACAGGTCTGCACCTTTGCACCCAGACAGATTATTGTCTGCGTGTGTGCAGACATACTGCAGAAATGAGCTCACGGTATTTAACCTATGCTTTTCACTTAGCCTTTTACCATGAACATCTTATATCTATGCACCTTAATCCTCCTTTATAACAGTCTCTTCATAGTCCACTACATTTTACAGCAATATTAACTTGATAATCCTCCACTGTTGTGTATTTGGTTGGTTCACGTTTTTATTTTCTTTTATAAGCACTGGCTCCATTGTCATTTGCCAGCCCTGCACATCCATCTGTGTGTCCTTTCGTCACGCTGATTCAGATGTCCAGTGAATTTATCAAGCTTCTGGTATGTTTGCCAAATGCCTGTCCAGAGATCTTGGCCTTGATTATATTCTCACTGGCAAAAAAAAAAAAAAAAAATGAGCACTCTAACATTAGGTGTTATTAATTTAATATGGGACTAAACAGATGAAAAAGCAGCTTTTAATTTAATTTTTATTTATCTGCTTACTAGTGATACTGAATGTTTTCATACATTTAACTTTTTAATGTTATCCCTACAAAGGGATATAGCATTTTCATAAAAGGGATATAACCTGTGTGTAACCTCCCTTCATCTCTCATTTTCTTGGAACGGATTCATTTCTTAACTGATTTTTCAGTGTTTCTCCATGCAGCTATTCTGTAAAACGATGTTAAAACATTTTTGCCAATTTGTACTGTATCTTCATTAGCTGTTTTTTAATTTACAAAAAAATGAATGTACTTAGGTGGTTTTGTGTGTGTATGTGTGTGTACTATGTTCTTTCCTATGCCTATGGAGCAGAAGGAAACATTGAATCCCCTAGAACTGGAGTAAGGGATGGTTGTGTGCTACCTTGTCGGTGCTGGGAACTAAAACCAGGTCCCATGTGAGAGCAGCATGAGCTGTAATTGCTCTCAACCAATAAGTCATCTTTCCAGCCCCTGAGCCCTCACAATTTTTGATAATAGAGTTTTCATTTTAAAATGAACAACATCATTGTATTCTTCCTTTATGCACCTTGAAGTCATAGGATATTTATTCTGAAATGACGCCATAAATTTATAAATTTTTAAAGTTTAGAAAAAATTATTATCAAAGACAATGGTTGAATAACTTGTGATATATATTAATAAACTTACCTGTATTAAATAGCAAATCTCTTTCTCCCTCTTTCTTTCTCTCTCTCTCTCTCTCTCTCTCTCTCTCTCTCTCTCTCTCTCACACACACACACAGACACACTCTCTTCTCTTATATGTTCAATTTCATTTCTTCATTTTCTTTTCTCCTGATAAGATCAGTTATTTTCTTTATTAATTGCAGAATGTTTTCCTGCATAATTATGGTTTTCTGGAAACCATACAGACTTACCTACATGCTTGTTTACACAGTATCTTTATAAATAGGCAAGCAGGGAATGGCAATCAGGGAAGTTCCGTCGTGGAAATAAATAGTGCGTAGATGAAAAACTGTTACAATTAGTGCAGCATGTGGCGAGAAACAAAGAGGTCCATCTTTCTGTCCTCGCCACCTTTGTGTGTGTTTGAAAATCCCTATTAAGATGTTTCTATAAATACTGAGATAATTTCTGCTGAACCTGCATGTGTCTGCAACTGCACTTGTTTTATGCTTCAGAAACACCTTCTTTCTGTTGCTTTTAGTTTGCTACAATTACTTTGCTTCCATTAAGCATACAAATAACTGTCTTTAATGCCCAAGCGACTATGGGTGTCCAGTTGGATGTGTCCTCAGAAGCTGCAGTCTGATGGCCTTGGCCTCCTTCTCCCTGAGCTCATTCACAGCACACCCGTGATTGCATCCATTTTGCATGCGGCTCCTCTTCCACGTTGCGACCAAGGCCTTAGAGATGGTTGGTTGGGGGGAGGTGCTCTGGTGTTTTGAAAATTTCATCATGCTTCTACTTCTGCATGGTCTCTTCATCCGTAGGAGATTTCTCCCAGGTCTGTTTTCTTCGGCTTGGCTTTATTCAAGCCGGCAATTTTCACCTTGTCTAGCTTCTCTGCAATTTTACTAAAACAACCACACAGAATCTCCTGCTGTTGCCGCTCACAGTGTTGCAGCAAGAGATCAGTTATTTTTCCCGGGTTCCCCTTAATGTGCTTCAAGTCAGTTCGATAGTTCAGCTCTTCTACAACACCACGGTTCCTTTCAAACAAATGCAGGGGAACTAAAACAAGTCTCCCAGCCTAGACTTTTGAATGTGTCTATGTGTGTTTATGTATATGTGTGTGAGTGTTAAGTGTGCACATGTGCATGTATGAATGTCACTGAGTGTTAATGTGTGTGAATGTGTGTGCATGTGCATGTATGTGCACAAGTGAGTGTGTATGTGTGTGTACATGTGTGTTTGCTGCTATTGCATTTCTAATTGTTTGTGTATAGGAAAACATTGCTTTGTAATCAACCACCATCCTTTCTTTAAGAATTTTAATTTTTTTTAGCAGTTTATACATGAATAGTTATTTATATCATTTCCACCCCTGCCTCTCTTTCCTGAAACTCCTCTTACACAGCCTTGCAGTTATGACATCTTCTTTAATTATTGTTACATATTTATGGCAGATAAGTACATATAAATGGATTCATAAATGAAGCCTCCTGACCTTGTTTCCTAGCATAATTTTTACTTTGATTTTTAATTTTCATGCAGCATCTCTTCAAGTTCAAACAATAGACTTTGTCCTCATTTCTACTACTTATGGTTGTCATTTATTGGTTTTACACCTGGACTATTAAATGCATTATTAGCACTGAAGGCATTGCTAATATGTGCACATCTGCCGCTCTGCTCTGGCCTTTGGTGAGAATGTGTACTGTCTTTCTAATACACAAGATACGAGCTATCTGAAGGCATATGCCTACATAGACTCCTCAGAATAGATCCAGACTCAGTATTGAGATTTTCCCACATCCTTTACAGATATTATGATGAGAGTCTTACATGCTCTGATTAAACTCCTTTCCCATTCTAGATTTTGTAAACTATTTTACAGAAACTCCTGACGTTTCCATGTTCTTCCTACTGTTGTATTATAAAACTGAACTTGATAGATAAAAGAATACAGGAGATATACTTAAATTTCTTTCTTATACTGGATGCTTGGTGTAGTTTATTGACCCTTATCTAATAGAGCAACATCTCCTCACCATTATTAAGATACAGGGGAAAAATATTGTTTCTTATCCACAGTCACTTAGTCCCGGAAACATGCTTTCCGCCTATAGGGGAGAAGAAAGCTCCTGACCAGCAATTCTTCCAAGAATCATTCATTACGAGGTGACCTTTCTGGGGGTGTGGGTATTCTGTTAATTCAAATTCTAGCTGTATGTCAGAGAAACTTTCTACCTTTTCAGCGAGTTTCTGGTTTGTGTGCCTCCATTCCTTCCGAAAATTAGGTATTTAAAATGATATCTATTTTAAAGAATTGTGTGGGAGCAGAATTGATACATTTTAAGGGATCAGAGCATGTGCTGGCACACAGTAAATGCTTTTCATCAAAATGACAAATCGCTGTTTCATGGTTCTGGGAATGAAGCAGACTCATCCATGGGCCATTTGTCGACTAAATGCTCATGGAAAGCTTTGGTCTCTGCCTCTTCTTGCTCTTTTAATGTTCTTGAAGCTGGTCTAAAATTCCTGTTCTAGGCGTTTGTCATAAGAGAAAAGTCAGCATTACCTTAGAGAACTCTGCTGCCTTTGCAATTGGACTGGCTGCTGACTCTTATTAGAGTTATCACATTTAATGCTGTGATGAGCAGTGCAGGGTCTTTAGTGTGTGACACTATCCTCATGGTGACAGGATCTGAGATGGCAACTTAAAGAACCTTTCACTTCAGGTGCTACTGAAATTTTTGACTTTACTTTTGATTTTATTTGGCAGCATATTTTTAACTTATATTGTTTTCTTGATGAATTAAGGAGGTTGAAAAAAAAGGAAGTCCAATTTTCCAATTACCACTGCTCTTTTGGCATATTGAGCTGTGTGATTTTAAAAGGTACTACTTCCTATTATTACTAAGAAAATGATCTATTAGCAAAATAACCTTTAGTTTTGTTTTTGTTTTTTCATGCAATCTTAGATCTATCCTTCATTTCCATCATGAATAAAGAGGGATCAAAGGCTCATTTCAGGTGCCAGATGGGTACTGCAAACTTTGCAGTGACTCAGCGCAGGCTCCAGTAAGGACATCCAAGCTCTGAGCAGCTCTGGGGTGATTACGGTGGACCGAAATCCCCTTCCTGTATTAGGCCTTTTGTCTGCACCTGAGAAACCTTCCTGTCACCTGGTGCTGGCCGTGGCTAGCTAAGAGTAGGCATAATGAACTTCTTGCTGGAAAAAGCAATAGGACTCAGTTTGAGGCTATTCAACGAGTCTCTAAAGAAAGAAGAATCAGAGTGAAAATTATTTTTAACCTTCATTTGACCTCATCGATAGCAGTGCAAAAGCTCAGGCCTGGACCGAGAAGCTAAACATTAAGAGAACCTTGTTTGGAGAAAGGCTATCAGTTTGAGGGAGTCAGGGGTGAGATGGGAAGGGTGGGAGGGCAGAGCCTGGGAGGGGCTGGAGGAAGGAAAGAGAAGGAGGGAGTGATGGAACCCTGTTTTACTTTACAATGTATCTTTTTCAAAAGAAAACCTTGTTCTGTTCTGGGGTGTATCAAGAATTAGAATGGCACCTCCAGTTTTGTGGCAATGGAAAAGCAGAATAACAATCCCAGGAAGAGAGCATTTTAATTACCAGTTTGGCTGTCTTAGTAAAATCCAAGTGTATAGACTATTCAGTGCTTGCTCATCTAAATGGAGAAATTAACTACAATTTCAGGTTTCTTATCTTTGCCCCCATTAGGCTGCATAGAGAAGTCTGTGCTGTCCTGTTCTCTAAGTTCGAAGGAGCCGTGTGAATCATGTTTTGCGCGTTTTGCTAGAACCCGTCAAGGCCTTTGGTATTAGAGATGCCTCAGAGGATTGACTCACAGTGAGCTCGACACTTAGCAGCACAGACAGTCTTTACGTGTGGTGTCCTCCTCAGCATGTGGTGACACACAAGTTCAGCGTCCAACTAAAGCACATCCTTAGCCCTGGTGTAGAGATTTAACATTCATGTTAAGATCAAACTTGAAGTTGGAGCAGGAAACGTTAAGCTCTGATCATGACCTGGCACCAGGAAGAGACTCAGACAGGCCTTGAATCCAACTGTAACCAATTCCCGAACCCATATCGTCCCATGAATCACCTTTTGCTCTTTTTCACTGACTCTCCAATCACTTCCTCTTATTTCTGAATTATCCTTCAGAATCCGTTCTTCAGAATCCACTCATGAGAAGGAAAGCACTGAGAAGAGAGTGTGAAAGGAAGCAGGGGAGTTAACTTGATCTATCACATCTACCCTGAACAATAGGGGAAAAGGTGTTGGGAATGTCGCCATGAGTAGTACCATTTCTGCTTTCACAGTTCTTAACTTGGCTGCTGTTTGCCTTTAATGACCACAACAAATTTGGTGGAAAAGGCAACTAAACCTTTGAAAAGAAAAGGAAATCAAAATTCTTTGTCCAACTTTTTGGAGTGGTTTTATTTTTAATGTTTTAAATTCAGCTTTTCTCCAATTGATTGAAATCTGCCTCTTGGTCCCAGCTAACACTAACAGCCTGTTTAGTTTCTGAACGGCCTGGATGTTAATGGTACTTCCACCCTGGGCTCATTTTCTTGTAACAATGCTAATGGGGTTGTTGCTTCCTAAGAGGCAGAGAATTAATATGTTTGGGTTTCTGCTTCTAGTCTTTGGATTCCTGCTTGTGTTTTTCTCCTTGTTTATGTTTCTTTTAATTAACACTGAATTTCTTCATTTTTCTGCCTTGCTTTTCTTTTGTTTGTGCAGTCTTCGGGGCAATGACTTCTTCAGTAACAATGGTTAATCAGGGAGAAATGATAGCTTGAGGGTTGTTCTTGCGCAGTTACTCAGTGCTGGGATAGAAGTTGTTCTGCCTAAGTCTCATTAGGTCAACTTTGATGTCTCCAGTAAGAACTGCATGGTGCTCCGTGAACTCCTTTTGCATCTTTTATTTTCGACTCAGACTCTGGTTCGTTTCCTTCAGGTTCTCGTTGTGTCTCAGATAATATAAACCAACAGTATTATCAGTCTGGAAAACAATCCCTTTGGGCCTTTTCTCAAGGGAAAATGCAGGTGTTCGGGGACCTAAAAGTTAGATTCCATGGCTGATGGAGAAGCAGAAGCAACACAAGAACTAGGAGCCTGCTGACTTAAAGATCAACTTTCTAAAAGCCTGGCTAGAAAGCACTGGTGGTGATAATTTTGCTTCTGTCTGCTGTGTGAACCTGGGATCTAGGAAGAGGCTTCTCGCTGTCTGTCAGCTTTATTTGCCCATCTGTCCACCTACCTAGGAAACACAGTCTTGGTTCAGGTGCAGAGGTGGAATGGCCCATATTCTTGATCTGAGTTGCTTTCACAAAAAAAGTGCCAACCAGGGCTCTTAATCAGGACCCACAGACCTCAGTGTGAGAACAGTCAATGCCATTGCAATACTTGGCAAATTCAAGTGTTCAAATGGGCAGATTTCTTCCGATATGAGACAGGAAAAGTACTATAATGCCTTGCGAACCAACCTTTTGTTGTAGACATTTGGCAGTATGAGCTGAAGACTTTATGGGGGAACATCTTGATATCTTTTTTGATTTTCCTCTCTGAGCTTTTTATTTGAAAACTCTCTCATTGTACTTGATGTCACTTAGCTGGTGATGACACATCCCAGTGACTTCTTCCATCCTGGGCCTTCTTCAGTCAGCAGATTCCATACTATTCTGCCTATGGTTCAGGGCAGCACTGCACTGAGCATCTGCCACTACCCAGACCTGGAGGGCACTGTAAGGAAGTCGTGGGAGGGAATGTGGCCAGGAGAGCTGCTGAAAGTAAGCTTTGGTTGTTGCGTTTGGGACTAAGACCAAAGCAAGGTAATATGAAACAGTAGACCTATCCTTTTGAGAGAAGAGCTAGGCTGTCTCCAGCATTGTATTCAGGGTAAAGAATGGTATTTTCAATAGCTGCAATTATTCCAGGTGGGGGGAAAAGGCCATACATTATGGAAACCTGGAAGGGAACATAATTGATTTGCTGCTAAATGACTCAGCTGGACCTTTTCTGAAATACTGGGCAAGGTCAGTATTGTAAAGAGTGGTACCTTGGCATTTCCATACCCTTGGAAATAAAGAATTGGGCTACCTTGGGAGCCGAATGATGCACTTTCATTTTCTGAAATGTCAATTATTTTATAATAAATTTCTCCTGAAATCAAAAGCGTCTGTTCCCAGAAGTGTGACCATTTGCCATTGTTCACCAAATGGCTCTTTACAGTACATTTTTTTTCCTGGCTGTGGAGTTCTGTAGCCAGCTCTTTTGAAGGTAAAGAAGTCTCACCAGATGCCCAGAGGGCATAGAAGGAACTGCATTTCTTCCTTTCCTGTTCTGTTCCTTTTGTTTGGGAACATCAGTACGTGAAATGGCATCTGAATAACTTAATGAAAAGTGTTCACAAGAGCAGAGTGACCGAAAAGTCTTTGCAGCCTTTGGCTGGAGAATCACTTGCAGTCTTTTGGGGGCTTCCAGACCAGCTTTCCTGAGCCGTCGCAGAGCTTACTGTAGTGTGCTGTTTGCTGTCGCTCCCCACCTCCAGTTGTGAGCTTCTCAAAGAGGGTTTATCATATCTATCTTTGCATCCCTGGGCACTAGTTTAGTTTGTTACATACCACAAGTATCTAATAAGTGCCTGGCAAATGAATTAGTGAGAAGGATGGCTGTTATCCTTTAGGGAGAAGAGAAGGGAATAATGAATAATGGCTTTGTGAGGACAGAGACTGCAAAGAATAGGAGTCGGTTGTTTTAAGTTGTGGGATGAAACGTGCATCTTTCTCCATATTCTAGCTAAGGGATGCAGTTCAATTAAGCAGAACTCAGTAAAAGTTTATTTGTCTATTTTATGGATCGATTGTCTAGATAAGTATAAAATGCTTTGTTTCCAAGAGAGAACTGAAATTTAGGGTAAGAATGGCAATGGCATGCAGGAGAAGGAATCTTCCAATGTAATTTAGTAAATTTGATATTGGGAGTGCTCAGGAGGTAAGATGTAAGGGTGGAAATGGGCTACTGACTGGTGGGCAGTAGCTGCTATACTGAAAGAATCAGAACCTTCTAAGAAAAAATGATATCCGTGTTGAGTCTTGAAGTACATATCAACAAACAATGAAAGAAATACACAGATGTGGAAATAAGAAGAGGAGAATGTTCTAGAAGGAAATGGAGGTGTGAAAAGGAACAAAATGTGAAAGAAACTGTAAGGGGATCAGTGGGTCAAGGCACGTGCTGCTGAGACTGACAGACCCTAGATTCACATAGTGGAAGATGAGAACCAATGCCTACAAATTGTCCTCAGACTCATACACAAATACACACACACACACACACACACACACACACACACACACCATGGCACATGTATGCATACACAACCATACAAAGATTAATAAGGAGGTAGATAGACAGAGAGCTAAATATAATTTAGAAAGAAACCACAACTGCAGGTGGCTCACTATATCAAATGGAAGAGAACCATGATATTTAGAGGGAAGGGAATGGCTCTGCAGCCCAAAACACACATTCCCCACTCATCCTGTGGAGGAGACTTTTTGATATTGTGGTATGGGTGATAGATTTTAAGGATGGACTTGACAGAGACAGTGTGAGCTCCAAGAAGAATGATTAGGAGGTGGCTGAAATTGCATAGATAAAGGTATAGAGCAGAGTGCAGAGTAGAGGCGATTTGTAAAGAGAGGAGAGAGCTGAGAAGGTTTTGCAAGATACTCCAGTAAGACTCGATCATAGACTGGGGAGGTGACAACGACAAAGCAGTGAGAAGAATTCAGAGCTGTGGCTGGTGGGTCAGAGTAAATGGTAGCATTCTCAGGGGGAAAGATGGGGACACAGAGGAGAAAGAGTAGGGGGATGAAAAGGGGGAAAGCAGAGATAGATAGTTGATAGATAGATAGATGAGAGAGAGAGAGAGAGAAAGAGAGAGAGAGAGAGAGAGAGAGAGAGAGAGAGAGAGAGAGAGAGAGAGAACATAGTAGGAAGAATATGTTTGAGAAGGGAGAAAATCTGTTAAATTTGTGAATGGGCACAGAGCACTTGAGAGCATTGTGGACATTTCCAGTACAGTGCCTGACAGATGTGAATTGGAAGCTTGGAAGCCACTAAGATATGAGATATAGTCATGGAAATTGCTGAGCATGTAGTAATGAGTGAAACAAAAAAATAGATGGTTTTTCCAGGAATATAATGTAAACAAGAGTTTTCAAGTATTGGCCAATAGCTTGGTGAACTGCACTCACCACAATTATCTGTGGAACGATCTGGATCTTTCTGTACAAGGTTCTGACTCACCAGTGAATAATTGGGAATCTGAATTTTAAAAAAAATGATTTATGATTTTCTTTTATGTGCGTGTTTTGCCTGCATGCACGTCTGTGTAACATGTATGTGCAATGCATGTGGAAGGCAGAAGAGGGTGTTGCATTGCCTGGAACTGGAGTTACATATCGTTGTGAGCTGCAGTGTGTCGTCTGGGAACTGAACCTAGGTCCTCTGAAAGAGTAGCTTGTGCTCTTAACTGCTGAGCCAACTCTGCAGCCCCCAAGAAACTAAGCTTCATAGCTTTCCTTGGAAAAAATTGACTTAGCGGTCGTTAAGCAGTCATAAGTCATTTGACTTAGCACTTATTGGGAAACACTGTGCTTGTGCTGTAGAGATGGGAAAGAGCTATTGCGAAACGGAGGGGGAAGGGGACACCGCAAGTGAAAAGAGGGGTGGATATGCTCATAATAGAAGAAATGTCATTATGAAAGCCACTTTATGCCAATTAATATACACTAATAAAACTGTTTAAAAGGAAGAAGTCAATCCAGCCGAGGGAGAGCCAGCTGGGTCATATCACAGAAAATGGAGGAGAAGGTTCCTAGAGAGAAAACAATGATGCTTTGAGAAGTCTGTCCCAAATGTCTGGTTTCTTGGAGGTCTAGGATCTTCAGAGAAAGAGTAGGGGGAGTTAAATCAGCAAGGATTGGATCAGGGGTAGAGGCTGAAAAGCAGAAAGAAGAACATCAAAGCACAATTCTCCCAAAAACCAGAATGGTGACGAGAAAGGCAGGATGGTAGCTGGAGGAGAGGGAGCATGGGTAGAAGTAGGACATCTGTGGAGCTGCATGCAGAGGCTTTTAGTCTGTTCCCAACCTGGTAGAAAGACTCCAAGAGTCACAGCAGGAAAAGCAGGGAAGACAGGATTGGGTAGATTTCTGAATATTTCTAACTTTCCTTCTCATATTGCATTTCCCCCATAATATATAGTGGTAAGAAAATAGTTTGTAGATTGAACTCCTACTGGACCTATTTGCTTGCTAAGTTAGAGTACCGTGTGCATTTGTCTCTATCTTCAGGGTGCAGTGTATTTCAATGCCCAGAACCTGGCACAGAGGCGCCATAATAACAGGTTTTCTAAATAAAACGCTGAAGTGGTTCTTTTAGTAGACTGCATCAGAGGATTCAGAAGGAAAGGGGAAAGTGTCTTTTGGTTGATACCCAAATAGATGGTGGAACTAATAGCATCGGCATGGGGAGACTTACTTTTGGCTATCTCTTTTTAACTAAACCATTCCCAATCTTGAAAGATAAATTCTAATACTACATGGGAAATAACAAACTCTAGAGCAAGAAGAAATGAGCAAACAATCTAACAAACCCCAGAGTCATCATATAAGCAAGCGCTAGCATTTCTCATTATATTCTACAGTAGAAAGTGGGTTAGTGACTTGTTTTATAGTCTCTCAAGTACTTCGAAGAGCAATGTGAGAAGCCCCCAGAACAACCATAGACGGAAGCAGAAGCTACCACTAAAGGAAGAAAGGGTAGTTGCTGGCTGTTATAGTCATACAAACATTTCCTGCCTATCTAACTTTTAAGTGTTTCGCCCCCCCCCCCAAGTGCTGATAATTTGAGAAAGAAAAGAAATTCAGAAGCCAGAATGGAATGAACAACATAGGGCCTATGCAAAAGTATCGACTTTACGGTGTCATCCTGACTTTTCTCCTGTGCATAATTTCAGGCTAGCTTTATGTAAGTGACCTTAATGTTGAAATCTTTTCTTGTCCATTTCCTTATTCTCTCCATTATTTCCTCACTTTTTTGTCTGTTTTTCTCTGACACTCTGTTTCATATTCTGTCTCTGTCTCTCCGTCTCTGTCACCCTCTGTCTTTCTCCCCTCTGCCCTGTGTGTATATGTGTGTTTGCATGAAGGTGCATGCATGTGTGTGTGTGCATGTGCATGTGCCTGCCTGTGTAGGGGATAAACCCTATGACCTTACACATGGTGGGCAAGCAATCTGTCACTGAGATTCACCTAGAGCTGACCCCCCACCACACACACATTTTTTTAGTTAACATCTCAACACACATGGTTTCTTATATGATTAAAATTGTATGTGTTGTCAGAGGTTTCTGTCCCACAGTCATTTAGTCCCAAAGAAACACACAGAGGCATACATTAATTATAAATGGGATGGCCTATTAGCTCAGGTTTCTTATTAACTAACTCTTACATCTTAATCTTAAATTCTTGTCTGTGTTAGCCATGTGGCTTGGTACCTTTTATCAGTGAGGCATTCTCATCTTGCTTCCTCTGTGTCTGGGTGATGACTGCAGACTGAGCCTTTCCTCTTCCCAAAATTCTCCAGTTCTGGTGGCCCTGCCTACACTTCCTGCCTGGCTACTGGCCAATCAGCATTTTATTAAACCAATACAAGTGACAAATCTTTACAGGGTACAAGATCATTGTCCCATAGCAAATATGTATTTATATTATATAGTAGGAGAGGTTACATATTTTAATTAGCTAGTCTCCTTTAATTGGGTATCTAAATTATTCCCAAATTTTCATTATTACTATTATTACTCCCAAGATTGCTTTTGCATGTAAATCCCATCTCACAGTTAAAGAATTATAGTATAAAGTATGTGACAACATTAAGGCCTTTGGATTTCATTAGAATATTCCTTCCAAATATTTTGCTTCATTTGGAAAGCATACCAACAAAATGTGAAACATATTTAATCACCATATATACCTTTTAATCACATATACTTTTATTTAAGATTTTATTAAAAATAACATTGCTAACTTACAGAGAAGATATAGAGATTTTAATTTCTTTGATAATGAGATAAAATACTTTTTGTAGTTATAACTTTTTTTTTTACTAATTTTGCAAAAAAATCTACACTTACTGGTTGAAATGCTTATATCTTTCTTATGGGTTTAAAGCAGTGATTTTCAACCTTCCTAATGCTATGACTCTTTAATCCTTTAACGCAATTCCTCATCCCCTGGTGACCCCCTAACCATAAGATTATTATAACTGCTACTTCACAGTTGTAATTTTGCTTCTGTTGTGAATTGTAACTTAAATAGTTTTGACAATAGAGGTTTGTCAAAGGTGTCGTGACCCACAGGTTGAGAATCACTGGTTTAAAGCATTGCCCCCCCCCCCCTCCTGTTTCCTGAAGTTGTTGTTAAGTAGTCAACACTATGTCAGCACCGTGGAGAAGATGGGGAAGTACTGGAAAATGCGTCCCGCCTTAATGAACTTGCCTTGATATTCCTGTGATGTATATCATGGAATAAGGTGCTTTTATTTAGTTCTAAACCAAAGAAACAGTGATTAAGTGTAGAAGGTTTTGGGAATGAAATAGAACTTTGTGCAAGTTGTCTTTGCTTTCTGCAGTCCGTAGTAGAAGTCTGTGTGATTTGGAGAAGTGAGAACGTTGCTAGACAGGGTGGGACTTTTGCAGGACCATGAAGTTGAAAAAGTTCAGAAAGATGAACAATTTAAAAACACAAACATGAGACTCAGAGTTGGAAATGAACACAGATATTAGAGCAGCCAACTACAAGAAAGAAATGACGTGGAGGGCGAGTAGAATGAGCCGCATTAAACATGTGTGTGACAGACTACTCCATCCCCACTTGGGCTTTGTGAGGTTCCTGCAGAGAATAGTCCGCACTGAGAGCAAACTGAAACCTGACGTTCCAGTTCCAAGTTCATCCCCCGTTGCAAGTTGTCTGCTTGGCCTGCCCCAGAACTGAATAGGTAAACTCTGTTGGAAAACACTGTGATGCTTTTTGAGCTGTGCAATTAGCTTTGGGAAAAATAACGAACAGGGTAGGACATTCAGCTTCATGGACAGTGGGATCAGAGGAAGTGGGGAGAACTCCAGTTTCCTTCCTGTCCTGTCGTGGGCAGCTCTGTTCCAGACTCTGGAATGACTTCCTGTATGCCTCGAGGTTTCTATATTTTAGCTTCTAGGTCCCCACACAAGCACTTAGGTTAGGGATAGCAGCACATGACACCAGGACAGATGAGAGCAGCTGTAACAGGGACCCTCTACTGTTCTCTTTGGTCTGGTCTAAAGTGCGTTTTCGCTTACAATTTTAGAAACTATGAGGCAATCCCAGGCACTTTCTTCCTTTGTCTAAATACAGGCTAACCAGGCAAATGTGGTCTATTTTCATATGGAGAGGGCGTGTACTCTTAACTCACTAGGGGCATCAGTATGTTTCTTTTCTCTCAGCTAGCATTTGAAGTATTTAGTTCTTGGGCTGATTGCCTCCTCCTAATTTATCTGCATATATTTTGCAGGCTAGGACTAAATAAATTGAACCTGTTTGGCCTGCATGAGGGGACTGCATGGGAGGGCTAACATTTGAAATATTTAACTCTTAGGTTGATTGCCTCTTCCTAATTTATCTGCATGCATTTGCTGGCTAGGACTAAATAAATTGAGCCTGTTTGACCTGCATGAGGGCATTGCATGGGAGGGTGGATATGAGCATGTGTATAACACCCCAAGTTCACTTCCATCATTACTTCTAAGTAATTCCTTTAAGAGAATTCAAGGGACGACAGAAGCAATTTAATTTCAGTTTGAAGTGCCATTAGTTAACATCTATCATCTGGTTAAAAAAAAGACTCTAAATTGGAGACAGATTTGAGTTCTTCTTAATTATTTACATGCAGTGCGCCTGGACATTTCTCTCTCCCTCAGACACTGGTTCTCAGCCTTCCTAATACTGCAACCCTTTAACATAGCTCCTCATGTGGTGACCCCGCCCCCAGCCACAAAATTCCTTTCTTTGCTGCTTCATAGCTGCAATTTCATGACTTTTAACTTTTAATATAAATACCTGTGTTTTCCAATGACCCCTGTGAAAGCGTCATTCAACCCTCCACGGGGTCATACCCAACATGTGAGAGTTACGGCCTTGAAAGAAGAGGATCTGGTATTGTATGAAAGCCTTATTTCAGAGACTGGCAGGTCAGGGCTCAGGGATGCTTTATATGTTTGGGAGTAGTCTTCTGATTCAACAGTCATTTTTTTTTAACCTTAGGAAAGGAAAAATTCTAGTTTCATCAAAAGGGAAGAAAGGGAAAATTGTCTTTAGTGCTAAACATATACTCAAATGCTTTCCTGATATTTGAGGGCATTTGGCAGCTTGTTTCACTCTTAGATTTGACTGTCATTAGACACTGGCATGTGTCCTGTTTAAATGAGTGGAATTATGCTCGAAGGGAACGCTTTAGAAACTCTCTGATGTTAGTAGTCAGTTCCTACAACAACCCTTAGAGGTGTGCTGGGAGAGACTGCCATCTCTACTTCTGGAAAGCACGCAAAGGTAAAGTGGATGGGATTTTCCCCAATATCACAAAGCTCCTGTGTGGACGGAGTGGTAGACATCAAAATGAGTTCTCCTGATGGGCACTTCCAGATGTTTGTTTCTTAAACTCCTTTTTTTTTTCCTCATGGTTTATTTTTTTTTTTATATTTAAAAAATTTCCATCTCCTTCCCTCCTCCTCCCCCCTCCCTCCGCTCCTCCTCCCCCTTCCCTCCCCTCCTTCTCCCCCTTCCCTCCCCTTCCCTCCACCCATACCTCCCCTCCCTCCCTCTCAAGGCCAAGGAGCCATCAGGGTTCCCCACTCTATGCTAAGTCCAAGGTCCTCCCAACTCCCCCCAGGTCCAGGAAGGTGATCGACCAAGCTGAGAAGGCTCCCACAGAGCCCGTCCATGCAGAAGAATCAGAGCCCAGTGCCATTGTCCTTTGCTTCTCAGTCAGCCCCCGCTGTTGGCCACATTCAGAGAGACGGGTTTGGTCGCATGATCCATCAGTCCCATTCCAACTGGAGTTGGTGATCTCCCCTTAGTTCTGTCCCACCGTCCCCATGAGTGAACGCACCCCTCACGTTCCTGACTTTCTCCCTCATGTTCTCGCTCCTTCTGCTCCTCATCAGGACCTTGGGAGCTCAGACCAGTGCTCCAATGTGGGGCTCAGTCACCTTCCCCATCTGTCGCCAGCTGGAGGTTTCCTCACGGTCCTGACTTTCTTTCTCCTTCTGCTCCTCATCAGGACCTTGGGAGCTCAGTCCGGTGCTCCAATGTGGGGCTCTGTCATTTTCTTCATCTATCGTCAGGTGGATGTTCTATGGTGATATGCAAGAAATTCATCAGTATGGCTATAGGAACTGGCCTTTTCAGGCTCCCTCTCCTCAGCTGCCCAAGGAACTAACTGGGGGCGTCTCCCTGGAAACCTGGGAACCCCTCTAGGGTCAAGTCTCTTGACAACCCTCAGGTAGCTCCTTAAATTAAGATATATGCTTCCCTGCTCCCATATCCACCCTTCCTATATCCCAAGCACCCCATTCCTCCGAGCTCCCCCCATTCTCCCCTTCACACTTTTCTCTCCCCATCTTCCCTTGGCCCAGTCTCGCCCAACCCTCAAGTTCCCAATTTTGGGAAGAGACTTTCCTGTAGCCAGTCCTTGCTCTGAAGCACACAATTTATCCAGGTCCCGGGATCAAGGTTCCTGTTCTCAGTGTCTTCTAAGCTGCTGCTTCTTCTTCTTTTTTTTTTCTGAAGTTTATTCCCTGCAGGAGTGGACTCTTCCTTCTTCCTAATTGACTTTTATATGGAAGCTTCTCCCATAATGGCCTATATACCAGTGTTCCTCCCGCTTTCCATTTTAGTGTTTCTTGCCTAGAGGGAGAAACACATTCTGTTGTTTCGCATTGTTTTTGCTAAGGGAGGAATTTGTAGGGACTCCGATAACTGCCTTCTTGGGAGTCAACTCTTTTTTTTTTTCCTTATGAAAAATTCTTTGGGTGTGGGCACACTTTTCATATTTGTGCCTATTATTCTTTGCTAATAATTAAATTGCATTGGTCCGTGAGAGTGGCTCAGAGCAGCAGGGAGGTGTTAACAATAAAAATCATGGTCTCAGAGAGATCAAGTATGAATCTGCGCATCGAGTTCTCTCTGGAGCAGATGTCCTCCTTTTTCAGTAGTGTGACATGTTAGCAATATTGACTTCGTGAGGCTTTTGAGATGCCTGACAAGTATTTGTCTTGGAAGAAATGGGGTATCAGGAAAATGCAGCCCTCTCGCTAGAATGCACGTCTGTGCTGCCTGGCTTCTATTTTGCCTGCAGCTCTTTTCTCTTCCCCAGCCTGCTCTCAGAGCTTTCTGCCCTGGGAGACCGACAGATGAAAAGGGTATCAGCAGCCTCCTTTGCCCTCTTGCTCAGTTGCCTTCAGCTAGTGGGGAATCCTGGCAAGAGATCAGAGGTCATGTGCTTCTCTTCACCTCTTTCCTCCAGGCTGTGCCAGAGAGTAACCCGACTTGTCAAGGAAGCCAGCTTGCATGATTGCCTTCTCGGAGATTCTGGCATCCATATTTGCTTGCTCTTGGAACTTAGTGTATCTGACTCTACAGTTGCCTGTCCCCAGGATGGCACTGTCACTGTGGGTCACTCTGTCTACCCCACCTTCATCTTCAAACCCTCTTCAAGTAATCCTAATATTAGTACACTGTCTCCCAAGGTCCTGATAAATGATTCACTAATACTTAGTTGAAATTTGCCTAGTCCTGTTTTGTTTGTTGGAGGTTAGGCATTGTGGACAATAAATCAGAATCAGTTCTGTCATCATTACTTGCAATGAGGTACTCAGAGAAAAATGTAGATGTTTAAGACAAAGTGTCACCCATCTCTAACAGGCCATAACTTTGCTAGACACTGCTTTATGCAGATCAGTCCATCAACACTCAAAGCCCAAGTGTCCATCAGTGTCTCTCTCTCAGACATGTCAGGTCCCCCAGAGCTGCACAGAGATATGCCGATTTGGTGCCCGTGTCTCTACTCTTTTAAGGAGGCCAAGCTGCCTCCTAGCTATACAGATGGAGAATTTGATCTTTCAATTAAATCCATTTGTTTACTCATATTCCTTTAAGTTTTGAATTCCTGTGGGACAGTATCTCTTAATGACAGAATTAAAGGCTTTTTAAAGGCAAATTTCTTAAGGACTTGATTAATTCAGCAACCCTTTCTAGGTCAAATCCATTATTTGTCTGATTTTACTAATTTGTTCATCTGAACTCATTGATTAAGTAGCTCACTATGGGCACTACTTCATGCTTGGTACCTTAAGGGTACTCATTACATATCAAATGAATAATTAACTATCTTCAATGAGTTTCTCCCTGATAATGCGTCAGTTTCCCACAGCAGTTATCTAGATTTTTTTCTCTCTCTAGGCATGGGCGCTTAGTTCATAATTAAAACAATCTCTATCCATTTCTCAAATGAAATGAATAATTTCCGTACTTTCTGAGCCCATACAAGATGCGTGGCATCATACGTAATCATGAAGGTGACTCCGGTCCTGGAGGCACCCAAATGAAGTATTTTTCCTTTGTAGGTTGGCCCTCCATACAAACTCTCTTCTGTTAAAACAGCCACAAAAAAACCATACACACTCAAAGAAATGATTATTATTTTTTTCCCTAGAAACTCACATTGGATAATGTGTTTTTCTCTTGCCTTTAGGCAAACATTTTATTCAAGCTGGAAAAGGCTTTTTCCTTTGGTAGCTCTGGGTCTCTACATCCTGGGGTATTCTTAGCAATAATAGTATCCATTCTCTCTTTCTATTTCCACCTTGCTGTTAAGGGACCTCTGGCCTCCCTAAAAATATCTCACTTTGATTTTGAAAACTCTGAAGAAAGTGACTCATATGTGATTAAAATAAGTTTCTCTGGCCTTGAGAGAGTGCCACTGTGGGTTGCTAGGGTGCTCGGTGAAGGTCCCTATCCAATGGTGGGATTGGGCTCTGGATTCCTCTGCTGGACGGCTACCTCTATGCTCGGATCCATAGTGTTTCTTGTGGCCACTTCTGCTTTGAATTCTTCCTCTTTTATTTTTGAGAAAGGGTTTCTCTGTAGCTTTGAAGCCGGATTGGTCAGCTCCCCCAGAAGCCTGTCCTGGAACTAGCTCTTGTAGATCAGGCTGGCCTCAAACTCACAGAGATCTGCCTGCTCCTGCCTCCAAACTGCCTGGCCTGAATTCATATTTTTAAAGCAGATAATTGTTTCAGATTACTTATGTTTTTAATGTACAATTCCTAACACCTTAGTATTTTTTAAAAAACAACCTTTTTTGTGAAACCAACACCTTCAGCCCTTAATTGTTGCTACTCCTTCCCTAAAGCTTTAGGCGCATTATTTTCCCTAAAGAAACTAAGATTATATCCAAAAGATTGAGCAACACACGGTTGCTACCAACACTCCACGTCTCCAATGACAGCTGACACTTTTAGTCAATGTTTTGATCAAGCTCGTTGACCTCATCCTCTCCCCTCTACAGTAGGTCCCCCAAAGACCTACATCATCCCACATACAAGCCTGTCCCCAAAATGGGCAAGTCATGTCTAGATGTAGGTGAGTATTGGAAGCGTACCGATTTCTCTTGTTCTTCCTTCAAGACTCAGTGCCCTTTCCAGTAGTTCGGAAAGTGGTAGTTAGGTAACAAGGCAGTTGGTGTTGTGAAAGGGGCAACTCTTCTGCAATAGTCTCAAGAGTAGCAGTTACTGTTTAACTAGCAAGCTGCCTTTACCTTCTTGCAAGCATTCTTCTCAACCCCTTTGAACTGAAAGGCTCAAGAATTCAGTTGATGGCTGCACATCCACTGGGATGGCTTCCCTGGCCTTTATGTAGATTCACTGGTAGCACAAGAAAAGCAAGTCGTGAAGCCATTCTCATGGCCACCCTGTAGTCGGTAATGTTCTTCCAGTGTTGGACAAGGCTATGCTGTTGACCCCTTAGTGGAAAATTGAGAAGTCCCTTGTTTTCCCAGCAAGGATTGGCACATATGGTGATTCAGCTGCATCTTTTCTTCACATGAGAATCTTTAGGCTCCGTCTACCACACCTATTTGTTTCAAGCACTAAAAAAGTAAGCGTAGATGTTTAACAGAAAGCAGATGTCGCTGGGATCCGTAACTTGCATTTAACAAAAGCTGTGTTGGAAATGTTCCTCGTGTCCACTTTTATTGCTTTAAACACATCAACATCTCCGCCTGTTCTGATGAATTATTTAAGAAATCACTGTCCCAGTCCATGGCAGCGTTTCGAAGTGCACATGTTAATCATATACTCGATTAAACATTTCCTTGCCTTTTTCTCCAGCATTCCAGCTGCTTCTGAGTGGACAACTGTTACAGCGAGAGGAGCGACGTTGGGTGCAGCTAGTGGCATCTGAACTACTGAAAACTCCGCCATGGAGAGGAATACTTGTGATTTACTTTCTCGGAGCAAAAGCGTAAGTACCTTTCATTTTCTCTTCTGTTGTAAAACATGTAGTGACGTTTTCAGTTTTCCCTGGGTTTTAATACTGTGTTGTCAATAATTAGGTTTGTGCGAGACTCTGGTTAACTTTCAGTTCTCTAACTGTATGCAGATTGTTAGCAAATGAAGGCTTTTTGTCTGTGTGGCCTGGTTGATATCTGATGGGTGGCATTGGAATTTATCTGTTTTCCCACTCGTTAATACAAGTTTCATTGAGTGATACTGAACGCCCTAATATTTGAGTGCATAATACAGATACATAGATGACATTGAAACAGGAGAAATTTGTGTCTTGACTTTCAGTCTGTCTAGATAAATCCAGAGGAAGAAATTGAAAACGTGTTAAAGGTACTTACCAGTCAAACGCATTCTGATGCCCCATGCCTTCCTCAGCTCCCCACTCTGACATAGGTCTCTAATTGCCAATTCTAATCTTCCTTCTTAAGATTTTTAAAGTTGCCCTCCTTAGTGCCCAGAGAAAACGTAAACATTCTTTCCAACTACTCAGTATCTACAAGGTATCATATTCATGATACATTTGAGTCTTCTATTATCTTATAGGAAAGAACCCCCTACAAAATAAGTAGAGCGATTTAAGGAAAGCTGTGCCAGACAAGGATGAAAGCAGATTTAATTTCCATCAGGAAAGTTCTAACAATATGTCCCTTTGTTCATTTACCCAAAGGGAAGAAAGCATCTAAACAGATGTGGTTGTGACGTAGGAACATTCATTTGAAGGCATCAGAAAAACCGCAAATGCAAACACATTTCTCCAATATGGGAAGGCTTTGTGTTTCATCTGTGATCTTCCTGTAATGGCCCAAGGCCGTCTCTCATTCTTCCTATAGAAGTGGGGTCAGTGTGCAGAAAGGACAAGATAGTCTGCCTTACAGCATTTCTGAAAATAGACAAATGAGAAACAAGGCTATGCAGAGAGGTACGCCACTCGTTTGAATGAATCCCAAGTTTGATAACCAACCAAAGAAATTAAAAAAAAAAACTGGTCAATGTTCATATTCATTTGTTTTTAGTAGTTAGTGTTTGGTTATGTGGAATTTGCATAACATAAAAGTCCAGAGCGTTGTGCCTGGAATTCTTTTTTTTTTTTATCACTGTGCATAGTTTCTCATTGTAATAGGGGTGACCTGCATTCAAATTACCAAGCTAAGAACACAGCTGTTGCCGAGTTTTCTTATTATAAATCAAATATAAGAGCAAACCATCAATATGATGCTCCCTTTTATTCAATTTTGGGTGCATGTGACTTGAAAAAATAAAGGCAGAAGGGATAATGTTTTAGATAATTAAAACATATCATTTAATATGTCTCTGTTCTTGGAGGTAAAACTCATTCTAGAGGTAAATGATCCAAGGAGGTGTCACTGTAAGGGACCGAGAGGGCTTAATTTAGATACTAGGAGATTTCCTGTTTGTGTTTGTCTTGTACGCAATTTCTTTGTCTCTCTGGAAACGCTGAAGCTTCCCAGATCATGAGAACTTGAGCCGCTTGCATTCAGGTGGCAGCAGCCTCTGGGCTCTGGTTTGTTTCCTTGCTTCTTCAGAACCCACTGGTGCAGAGAGAGAACTTCCACTTCCTCTCAGCTGAGTGACTCTGAGCAGGAATGACTCCTTATCAGAGAAACAGAGAAACGAGGCTGCTGCTGTGTTAGTAAGAACTCACCACTTGAGGATTTCAAACTGGATCTGGCATGTCACCCTACCTCTGAAGTCTCTGTCACAATAGAATACCCAAATGCACACTCAGAAGTAGCTGCTTCTGTTTTGTTAGAGAAACTGTAAATAATTTGATTTGGGAACTATCAGTTCTTTATTTTGGCATATGACATTTGGAAATCAAATAACACAACCCTCAAATTAGAGGCTGCTTTTGTGATTGTCCAGATGTTACTGTGTAGATTCTGTATCCATCACTGTGAATTGAAGCATGTTGGTTATATTTTTACTTCTGTGATAAACTGAAAAAGCAACTTATGAAAGAAAGGGCTTTCGTTGTCTCAAAGCTTGAGTTCTAGTCCATCATGGCAAAGGGGATGTGTGGCAGGACATTGGGGTTGCTGCCCACAATGTATGCGAAGGCAGGAAACAGAAGAGGAATGTTGGCCCCAAGCTGCCTTCCTCCCAGCTTTCTTCTTTTCATTTAGTCTGGGCCCCAGTCCCTGGTGTGATGTTATACACATTCATGATAGGTTTTTTTTTTCTTCAATTAGAGCTCTCTGGCTATCATTCTGTCCAACACGTATACAGATGTGTCTGCAAGGTGATTCAAATCTAGTCAAGTTGACAGTGAAGACTGACCATTACATAAGGCATATGAGATAAGAGAAGACTACTAGCCTTAGATACTCAATTTAGTAGTGAGTTCCCCTTCTGAAGAGAGTACCAGTGTAGCTTGCAATGCTTCATAGGTCTCCCTCTAATATAAAAAATAAGGGAAGAAAATGGGTAGTTAAACAGATTCTCATTTAATATCACTTCTGAGTTTCTGTGAGTTTAGGTCCTATATTCACTATATATTCCTATATATTTACCTATATTAGTAAATTGAACTAACAATTCCCTAAAAAACAGTCCGTTAGTCAGACTGGTGTATATCATTATTGGTGATATACCAATATATTGGGTTGATGGCTTAGATAGAAATTATTTTGTTTTAGAGGCTGAGACTCCCAAGATCCAGGTGCCAGCCCCTTCTGCTGTGGTGAGGGATCAGCTCCTGGCTTGCTGATGCTCTGCAGAGCTGCCTCCTCACTGGCCCTCACGCAGCAGACAAAAACCTCTCTGAAGTCTTTACTAGGCCTCTCTTCCAGCCTCCTCTCAGCCCTCATTTCCTATGCAGATCCCGCCTTCACTTGGGAATTTAACTTATGATCTGGTGAGACACAAACATTTACTTAGCTTATAATAGATTTTGATATTCCAAAGGAATTATTTTAATATGATGACAACATGATATAAAAACCAAATATGATCAATACTGTAGAATCAGCATATTCTTTCAACTGTTTAACACTAAAATGATCTAATTTCCATTCCTTGGTTTATATTAGAGAACTCCTCATAAAGTTTTTGAGTTTCCAAACAATTCTACACTGACCTAGAAGCTCATTTTAATATTTTTCAAAAATTTTTCTTTTCGCCGTTATTACTTCTGCATATTTTATGTACCTTGTTTTTAAATTCCATCCCAATATTGCGATGACACAGGTCTCTGAAATGTCTTGCCCTATCAGTGGATGTACCAGAATGGAATCAATAGAGATGCCCAGGGTGCAGGCGGTGGCAGTGGTAGGCAGAGGTATGGAAAGAGGGAGGGAGAGAAAGAGACAGAGAGGGGGCAACAAGAGAGGGAGAGAGATATGGATGAGTATGAAGGTGGAGGAAGGGTGAATCTGGGAGGAGCCGGGGAAGGCAGGATGAATATAATCACAGTACATTATAAGGAGTTCTCACTTTTATGGGGGTTCAAGACAGGGTTTTTCTGTGTAGCCCTAGCTGTCCTAGAACACACTCTATTGATCAGGCTGGCCTCAAAGTCACAGAGACCCGCCTGCCTCTGTCTCCAGAGCACTGGGGATTAAAGGTGTCCACCACCACCACTGCCCAGCTTGGTACATGAAACTAACAGGAGTTTGATTTTCTATACTTGGTTTGACAACTTTGTAAAAAATGAAATTCTTACTTAAAAAATGAAAGCATTATTTCTTACAGTATCTCTCTTGTTATCCTCTGACGTTTTTAATATAAAATCTTACATGGTAAATGAACTGGATAAATTTTAATTCTGCTTTAATCAATTCTCTCATGGATTGAATTCTAAAATATCTTCTAGGGTTTTTACCTAAAACTCCCAATTTTTGTTTTCCTCAATCAGTTGGAAGAGACTTGAGATGTCATGTGCTAAATTAGATTCTTTATTTTCTTGATGAAATTGCCCTCTCTCTGACTCGGGATTCTTTTGGATGTTTTACATTGGGACAAATGTGTCACTCACCAGATGTCTTTAATTGATGTTCCCTGTTCTCTTGAGCAAAATTGTTGTTTAGTGTTTATTCAAAGCTGGAAGCAATTTCTGGCTATTTGCAGAATACTGAGAATCTGGAATTTCTTTTTTTTTTTTTTTCAAATGCTGAACCAAAAGCCCACCTATGTCAGTTCTGCACCCAGGAACTGGGATCTACTCCCGTGTGACTTTTCACTGGATTCCCTAAAATTGCTGCGTCTCACAGATGATTTCAAAAATCCTATCCAAAACTTACATAGCACATGTATTCTACTCTTTTTTTTTCTCTTCTTTTTTTTCTCATTTTTTTTTATTAAAGATTTCCATCTCCTCCTCCTTCCCTCCCCTCCCTTTCACCCATACCCCCACTCCACCCTTCTCCAAGACAAAGAGCCATCAGAGTTCCCTTCACTATGTTAAGTCCAAGGTCCTCCCAGCTCCCCCTAAGTCCAGGAAGGTGATCAACCAAACTGACAAGGCTCACAGTGAGCCCGTCCATGCTGTAGAGTTCATGCTCATCGCCGTTGTCCTTGGTTTCTCAGTCCTCCTCCACCGTCAGCCACATTCAGAGAGTCCGGTTTGGTCCCCTGTTCCATCAGTCCCATTCCAACTGGACTTGGTGGTCTCCCGTTAGATCTGTCCCACCGTCTCAATGGGTGAATGCACTCCTCACGGTCCACTGCCCCCAGCTGTATCTTCATACTTGCTGAGTGGTACTGGATGCAGTCATTTTCCTGGTGACCCAGCAAGAGCGATCAGTACCATTTCATCTGCATCCCATGGTATCAGAGCCTGCCTAGGGAGGAGAGGCAAACAGGAATCTGGAAGGGGCGATCCATCTTGCAAAGGAACCGCAGAACTGCCTGTGTTTGTTATTCCTCCCAGCTACGCGGAGATAGTCTGGTTTGGGATTTTATGGTTGAAGTGAGATGAACGGCTTCCTTGCCAGACTAACTTTATGGCCCCACTATTGCATCCCCATCTTAGGAACACGGCTATGGAGTCCCATCCGCATAGACCTCAGACAAACTAAGAAAACTAAAATCCTTAGTTTTCCCCCTCATGTTCACTCCTCAGGGCAGAAAGAGAGTCAGGAGAGGTGCTGTTACCAACATGCTTTGAATAACACAAATTAAAAAAAAAAAAAACAAAATGAAAACTAAGTCTCCTTCTGTGCTCTGCCAGCCACACACCAACATGAGAACGCATAGCTTTAGAGATATGATTAATTTGATAATTTGATTATTATTCCTGACTCCCGGGTAATGCTTTTATTTGACAAAATTCAATGAAATATTTATTCAGTAGCTATGGGGTATGTTGGGCTCTAGATATCCAATATGAATAGGATACTTGATAGCTCTGCCTTCATAGAACCTACTTGACAATAAGATTTATACATTCCATGATCTATTAAAATTGCCTCATCAATGTCACCCCAACCCTGATGATCCAAGCCCATTTCGTTATAATTTTCAGTTCTCCGCAAGGACTCTGAAGCGCTGTCTTCCTTCAGCTTCCACAGCCTCTCTCTCCTCCACAATGTGTGTATCATCTTTAGCGGAGATATTTTAGCTGCGAATAATATGGCCTAATTGTCAATTATGCTCATTGTTGCAGAAACATAGATTATTTTAGAGTAGTGGAGAAAAGTTTCCTCAGATAATCAACAATAGTTTAAGAATAGCCGAGAGTATAAACGAATGTGAGTATGGAACACGAAAAACAAAATCTGAAAGAATAAGGCGTGATCAGCAGTCATCTGCCTTGGAATCAACCTCATGTCACATGGCTGCCCCTGTAGCCACAGCCAGTCACTAAGCTGTTGTCTGAGAAAAACCTCTGATACGATAACATGTTTGCTGTTTCCTCTTAGGGCAAATTCAAGTGGGAGTTGAACTCCAAGTGATTATGACCCAAAAAAGTTGCATATATTGTTCTTAACAATGTAAACACCAGACACGTATAGAAATGTAGAGGAGTCCTATTGAATTGATGTTCTGCATTAAAATTGCTCCTTTGGGACAGTTTTACTGCACAACAAAATGGGAAATTTTAAAGAAAATCATATTAATTTGTTTGAGTTTTATATTAGTAGTATTTTGTTTTAGAAGCTTTCACTATTAAAACTGACTTATTTTTAATTATAATCAAATATAGATCCATAACATTTGTTTGCCTGTCATTTTGTAGTCTTTGAAATAACAATCAATAAGCAAGAGTTCTGATTGCTACAACTATAGCTTCAAATGAAATTCATCAGTGTGTTCGTTCTTGAAGTCGAGTACTTCAAAAGGCAACATGGACAGATCCCTAGGTCTTATGTGATAGTCTTGGCTTTGGATCTATGTGACTTGACAGAGCAAGTATTAGTGAAAACATTTAATAATTTGAATTATTTGAGTTATTTGAGTTATTATCCAGTACCCCAGAAAAGTTACTGTGAGCTTTCAGGGATGAAATGAGCAAACAACATTGAAAGCACATTATAAAGGAAAGCAAAGAAACCAACAAAAACCCCAAACTAAACCAATGAATACCAAGAAAATGTTATATAATATCTAATTGTATTGGATACTTCTAAACCAAACACTAAGTCTTAGGGAATTTTGCAACAGAATTGTTCCATCAAGCAAACAGATCAATAAGACCTCTTGCTTTTATTATTGAAAAAGTGACTTGTATGTTCAAGAGCTCCACTAAGTTGTACAAATGTCAAACCTGATATGTGTTCCTAGGGTGGTTGATTGTTATTAATGGACAAGACAGCCAAAGGGGCATGTTGGGTTGAGCTAGAGGCCTGACCTTGCTCTCCTATTTTTTTGTCACCAAAGATATAATTCTTAGTATAAACTTGGAATTGGGAGTATTGTCCCATTTGTAGAACACAGATTTTAAAAAGAAAAACAATTAAAATAATCTTTTTGCCATTACCCTGTCCCCCCCTCTTTCTGAGATAGTAATATGGGGATCTGTTTTGGCAGTCTTGCTTCTGTGCTAAGAATTTGATCATACTTTAGCTGTTACTATCTGTAGTTTAATTCATTCAACAGGGTTTGCTAAGCCCTTACTGACTGATTATGCTATAATAGTTACTTTTCGTAGAACTGTGTTCCAAATGGCTCTTAAGAGACTCAGAGAGTCAAGACACCACGGTGTACTTTGACATTGGAATTTTAAGCTTCACAGAGTATCTGGCTCACTGAACATTAAAAACTAAAAGCAATAGAAACACTCCCAAACAAACAATAACCAAGTATCAAGGGAAGCAATGCTTTCTATAAATTCATTGAAAAGAGAAGCTACCTGCTGTGCTTGGCAGTCCTTATCTCTGCTTCCTGAATGGATTTTAAAATATTACTAAATGACCAACTTGTGTTTTTTTCTAGAAGAGCCAATTGCACAGCGTTAATTTGCCAGTAGAGATTCATTTCATCACTGTATGAGTCATCCCAACAGAGACATAAACATTGCTCAAGAACAATAGCCTCTGAAGGAATATTGAGAGATCAAGAAGGAGCACTAGCAATAGACAGGCATTCCCCAATATATAAGCACAGAAGAACTGTGCACCTATCACTAAAACACATGAACTAATTTTCAGAGGACTAACAAAAAAAATCACATTGTTTGGTGGATAGTGTCTGTTTGGAAGCATTTTCCTGTTCCAACTTCCAAAAACAGTCTATGGGTCAAAAACATCAAGAAAAAATGGAAATCAACATTGTCAAGAAAGACATACATTAGATGAAGATTTATACTTCCTGGCAGAAAGACCCGAAAGATGGCTCAGCAGATAAATGTACGTTTTGTCAAGCCTGCCACCCTGAGTTCGGTCTTACATGGTGGAAGCAATCATGTGACTTCCATGGGTCCTTCTCTGACTTTCTACATGGTGACTCATGATGCAACACAGACACACAGAAATATGTACACACACACACACACACACACACACACACACACACACATAGAAACACACACACAATGTTTTTTTAATTGATTTTTATTGAGCTCTACATTTTTCTCTGCTCCCCTTCTTGCCTCTCCCCTTCCCTTCAACCCTCTCCCAATGTCCCCATGATCCCAATTTACTCAGAAGATCTTGTCTTTTTCTACTACCCATGTAGATTAGATCTATGAATGTCTCTCTTAGGGTCCTCATTGTTGTCTAGGTTCTCTGGGATTGTGAGTTATAGGCTGGTTTTCTTAAAATAAGTGAGAACATATGTTAATTGTCATTCTGGGTCTGGGTTACCTCACTCAAAATGATGTTTTCAGCTCCATCCATTTGCCTGCAAAATTCAAGATGTTGTTATTTTTTCTGCTGTGTAGTACTCCATTGTGCAAATGTACCACATTTTCCTTATCCATTCTTCAGTCAAGGAGCATTTAGGTTGTTTCCAGATTCTGGCTAATACGAACAGTGAACATAGTTGAGCACATGTCCGTGTGGCACTATTGAACATCCTTTGGATATATACGCAAAAGTGGTATTACTGGGTCTTGAGAAAGGCTGTTTCCTAATTTTCTGATAAATCACCACACTGACATCCAAAGGGGCTGTACCAGCTTGCATTCCCACCAGCAATGAAGGAGTGTTCCCTGTTCCCCACAACCTCTCCAGCATAAGCTGTCATCAGTGTTTTTGACCTTGGCCATTCTTACAGGTATAAGATGGAATCTCAGAGTTGTTTTGATTTGCATTTTTTTCTGATGACTAAGGATGTTGAACATTTCTCTAAGTGTCTTTCAGCCATTTTAGATTCCTCTGTTGAGAGTACACTGTTTAGTTCTATACTCCATTTTTTAATTGGATTATTTGTTCTTTTGATGACAATGTTTTTTTTAGAAACTTTCCTGACAGATTTTTTTGTAGTATTCAGGCAGTGTTTTGGATGAATTTTGATGACCTTAAATCAAAAATTTATCCAAGTCATGGTTCTTTGTATGTTTATATTATTTTTGCTTCATATTATAAATTATATAAAATTGGAATATGTTAAGATTTTAACTTTTTGCTGTAAGATTAATTAATTTTGCATAATATATGTATCAGTAGACATAAATGAGGAAAATGTTCATTGATATCTTCTCATTTGAATCCAAATTAATAGACTTTCATTAGAACAACAAAAACAATGGTCAAATTATGCTGTACCCTAATCTAACAAATTCTTACCACTACGTGACCTAGAGTGTATTATCTTGCTGGTCTCTTTTACTCACATATAAACAAGGAGATGATAATGTGAGATTTCTCAGAGAAATCGTTCCATGACTCTGCATTCCCTAGATCAAGTATTTCTTAGAACAGTCTCAGTGAAAACTTGTCCATTATGACAAAAACTCCCAATTCTTTCTAACCTTCAAGACAGCTACCACCTACTCCCAAAGTCTGCATAGGGAGCTGATTAATGAGCCAAGTGTGTCTCATCTCTGATGACAATGCTTCAGTTGGGAATCAGTGCCTCTAAGGACAAATGAAACCGAAAAGGCCTTCACATCACCAGGGTTTGGAAGATGTTACTTGTGTTTCTTAATAATTATTATTGTTTTTTAAAAACAGTCTCTTGTTTTAAACCCATGAACGGGGTAGAAGTAGAAAGGGATTATCACATTTTGAGAAGCTTTCCTTTGGAGAATTTTGAATTCTTTCATTGTAAGTTGTTCCAGCAGTTCATCTGGGGTGTATCAAGCTGGTCTTTCTTTTATTAAGACAGCAAGCTTTAACTATTGTGCCCCATGTAGATGGTGTGGTGCTGCCCCAACATCTTTAAACTCTACAAGTCCAGCTCTGACACACACCCGAACTTCACAGAAACAGAATACAGTGGAGGGAAACCATCATGCAGAAAGAAAACCCCTAGGTCTAAACATGAAAAAAAAAAGACCACTAGATCATTTCTGGCATGACCCTTCTCTGATGGCTTTTCTTCCCAGTAACTGATTTACCCCTTGTGCTTTTCTTGTATGCCCATAATGAGAAGCACCTTTCCTTGTATCCTACCCAGGGTCCAAGCTCTTCACAGTCCTGAGACAAGGGAGAAACGCCTCACTTCAAATCTAAGTAAATGTACTCTTTTCAAAAATGTGTCTGCCTCTCCAGCAAATGCTTTTGTGCATCCTTTTGTAAAACTAGTTGCAGTTGCCAGCATAGGAGACAGGGAATTTAACCTGACCCTTGTTGTACCAAAGATGCCACTTTCCCCCAGCAGGAGAAAACATTTTCTTTAGTGGAATATTTACTAAGACTATATTGGTTTTAGATTTTAGACAAGGGCACTCCCATTCCACCAAAAACATTTAAAATAGCTATCAATGAATCCAATAATCATCCCTCTCAACCAGTCTTATTACCTTTGCCATTCTCAAGGAAAGCCTCAAATTTGTACTTTTACTGTATTGGGGAATTCCAGTGTGACTCATCTTTTTTTTTTCTGTCTTAATCTCAGAGTTGCAGATCACTGTAGGAAATGATTTTCTCCCCACCATTACTGAGAGGAAAAAAGTAAATTAGACAAAGTACATGTTCACTACTTTTACAGAATGTACCAAATGGTGGAGACACCAGTCACCACAAAATCTGGAAAGACGAAGTGACTTTCAAAGAGAGGATGACATTCTTTGTGTGCCATGGGTAGCCAACACCAGAGGCCACATGCATCAGTAAAAAGATCCGGCTATAGTTTTGAAGGAACTGCTAGTGGACAAATATGAGTTAGCCTTATAATATAAACACAAAAGATATTGTGGGCAGAGAAGGAAATCCTGCAGCAGACATTTGTGCCGAGAACTTCCCCAAGAAGATAACAGAAGCAGGATTCGCTATCCCCAATGAAATAAAATGCAAAGCAACAAGGAACACCAAGGTCTGTTGTCTTAGGACATTATAGGAAACCCTTGGTGGAGCTTGTGGAAGGATGGTAATAGTGAAGGAAACAGGGAAGTGCTCTGATGGGCAAGTTTGGCAGCACATGAGAACTATGTGTAATTTTAGCAGAAAGATAGAAATTAGATGCAAGATGGATGTAGAAAAAGATAGAGATAAAAATCTAAGGCCATTTGTAGACTTGATAAAGCTAAAGAAAGAATCAGCTACCTTGAAGATAAAACAGAAGAAATTATACAAACTGGAACTCAGAAAGAAAGAAGAGGGGGGAGAATAAGGACAGAGGAAGGGAGGGGGAAAAGGAGTAAAGAGAGGAAAATGACAACAGATCAATAAATGTCCTATGATATAGAAACTTACACAGGAAGAAAGATAAAATGATATAGAAGAATTATTTGAAGAAATAATGCATTAAATTTTTAAAAAATTGATGACAGATTACAAATCACATATTTAAAATCCAAGAATATAGTAAACGAAATAAAATCAGTACATGCACAGAGAGACAGAGAGACAGAGATATAGCCAGACAAAGAGTCAGAGACAGAAACAGAGGAGATAGACACGCTGACAGAGATAGACACACACATGCACACTCACAAATACACACACACACAAAGAGAGAGACAGATATAGATATAGACAGACAACAAGACAGAGGAGATAGACATGCTGAGAGAGATAGAGAGACAAAGCCACACACACATGCATACTCACAAATACACACACATACACAGAGAGATGGGGGAGAGAGAGAAAGAGAAAAGCAGAGAGACAGAGACATAGACAGACAGCGACAGAGATAGACACACAGAGAAAGATAGAGACAAAGATGCACACACACAAACACACACACACACACGAGAGAGAGAGAGAGAGAGAGAGAGAGAGAGAGAGAGAGAGAGAGAGAGAGAGAGAGAGAGGCAGGCAGAGAGAATATTAAAGAAAGATAGACAATCTTAAAGGCCTCCAGAGAGAAAACTTCAAACAATCTACAAAGGAACAAGAATAACAATTGCAGTAAATTTTGCTATGGAATCTATTTAAACAGGAAGCAAAACAATACTGTTTTTAAAGTACTTAAAAGAACACCCAACAACCCAGAGTTCTGTACCTAGTAAGAAGATTCTTCACATATAAGGCAAAAAAAGTCTTTGTTACAATGAACTTTTTCAGGTTTGTGTCCTCTCAGATGTCCCCATAGTAATGTGAACCCATGCTGCTTTTTCTTTCCTTCTTCACATCAAAGGGGATGTAGAATTTCTCTTTCATTAATTCCTTCATTGAACCAGAGTATTCAGCCAGTTATTTGTGAATGGAGCCAACACTCCTGGTTGTTGGGAAGAATTACTCCACAGAGAAGATAAAAATATTTTGCCTGGGAAAATGTTTTAATCTGTCCCTGCTCAAGAGAGAATCTCTGGAAAGGCAGAGCTCTGGAGTACTTTAAGGAGCAGAAAGGAAGTGAGAAGTCTCTGCTGGAACACAACCATGATTGGAATTGATTTCCAGTTGGTTTTATAGCAGAGGTACAGCTGAAGCTCTTTTAGGGTAGCGAGGTCCATAAGTACAACAGTATTTAACAAGTATTGGAAAAAGTTGCCTCAGGATGTAAGAGACAAATCAAAGAGGAAAGGACCCAAGAAGAAGCAGTGATGGTTGTGGAATTGGAAAATGGCTCAGAAGAAGCTGTGGCAATTACAGTTAGGCATGTGAAATTTATTCTTCCTGCAATATGGCCAGAAATAATGAAAAGGGCTCTGAATGCCTCTTGTTAGCTGTGGAGTGTTTGCTTACTCTGTTTGCCCACCAAAGTCTGAATATATGGAAATTTAAAAATATCACCCTTTCTGTGGTTTGTTTTATATATATAAGAATAGGTCAGAGGTGATCTGGAAATACTAAGTGAGCAATTCCACAAATCAGTTATTTCTTAAATTTGAAGTCCCATGAAATTCTCAGTGGTTTTATGAAATCACACACTGCCCCTCTTCATCCTACTGAGAAAATGAGTCATCCTTTTGCCCAGGGTATCCATGCTGTATATGCTGCATCTTTGTTAGTCTCATAATTGTTCTTGCTGTCAGGTTGACTGTGGAGGTATTGTAAGCATCATGTTCAAGTAATCCTTAGATAGAGGACTTATTCCACAATACAACAACTATCTCATATCACTTCATCACACAGGCATCCTATGACCCCACACCACCACAAGTAGGAAAGATGAGTCTACTATATTTTGAAAAAAAAGAGTACAATTGTATAACTTCCATTATAGATATTGATATATTTTCCTATTTTTATTGTTGATAGTTTACTGTGCTTAAACTATAAATTAAGCTTAATCATAGGTATATATGCATATTATAATATATAGAACATATAGGGTCCAGTATTATTTGTGGTTTCATGTATCTTAAAGGGTTTTTTTCTAAAGATAATTCATGTTCCAGGCAGGAGGAGGTAGAAAAATGTATGATTTCATTATAATACATACAAAATGATATGCAATTTAAAACATAGATTATTTATTTCTAGTATTTTCATTTTAACTTTTGCAGACTCAGTGAACCTTGAGTAACTAAACTTGGAGAATGATGTTGGAAAAAGGAGCTTGTCCCAGCTATCTTTGACCCGAAATAATCACACAGAAACTGTATTAATTAAATCAGTGCTTGGTCCATTATCTCTAGCTTCTTATTGACTAACTCTTATATTAACTTAACCCATATTTATTAATCTATATATCATCATGTGGCTGTGACTTACCGGGTAAAGTTCCCAGTGTCTGTCTCCAGTGGCTCCTTGGCTTATCTCTGACTCTGCCCATCTTTCTCCCAGCATTCTGTTTAGTTTTCTCTGCCTACCTAAGTTCTGCTATATAAACAGGCAAAGGCAGTTTCTTTATTCATCAATGGAAACCAAAGCATGCAGAAGGAAATTCCACATCAGAATGAAACTGTTTGCTTTTTGCAAAATACTATATTTGAACACACAGGAACTACAATATGTATGCTGGAACATGATCCTTGACACCATGTATAATTATTAGTGGGTTGGACCAGTACAGAAGGTACAAAGTAGATGAAAACTATTTCACATCTATTCACCAAAGAGAGTTTAAACACTTTAATCATGATATAATCTATTTATTGTAAGTATATCTATGTACTTTTTAAAAAAATAAATAGATACTTATGAAAAAGAGAAATTTTTAAATAAAAGGAACTTTTGAGCATAATTTCCATGGTTGGAGGTCACAACTACATTTTGCATATATATACACATATATATATGTATATATATACATATATATACACACACATCTACATTTATGTATCAATTTTGCATATATATACATATATATACACACATATCTACATTTATGTATCAAAGTACATGACAGAAGGTCAAGCTATTTCAAATTATCTTGTAAATTATTTTTAATATACATTAAAAATCAATGTTTATTAAATATTTATCAAAAATTCGAATATATATTTATTTTGAACATACATGTCCATTAGTTTTATTCAGTCTTTAAAACTAGTTTATATTATTATTATTGTTATTGCCCTCATATGATGAATGAGCAAAAAGAGTGGACACTTATTTTAAAATACTTCAAATTTAAGCTGGAGAGAAGGGTCAGCAGTTAAGAGCATTGACTACTCTTCAAGAGGACCCCAGTTCAATTCCCAGCACCCATATGGTGGCTCACAACTTTCTGCAACTCCATTTAAGGGGAATCTAACACCCTCACACAGACACACAGGCAGGCAAAACACAAATCTACATAAAGTATAAATAAATTATTAAAAATACTTCAAACTAACATAGTTGAAACATTATCACAGAAAAAGACAAAATGCCCCTAAAATTTACGAATCTTTTGATAAAAATGCTGACTAGTCATTTTAAACACTTAAGATATCATATATTCATATTTTTATTGAAAGTAAATTTCAGACAATGTCCCATGGCTAGACATAGACATGGGACAATTTTTTATTTAACTTTAAATAAATCATAAGAAGTTACCTGTGCAAATAGCAAGATAACTTATTATTTGTTCCTTATAACTTCTAGAATGTTTCCCCAAAAGATTCATTTATTTTTTTAAATTGTTTTTATTGAACTATATATTTTTCTCTGCTCTCCTCCATTTCTCCCCCTTCCCTTTTTACCCTCTCCCATGATCCTTACTCTCCCAATTTACTAAGGAGATCTTATCTTTTTCTCCTTCCCATGTAGATTTGATTCATGTATCTTTCTTAGGGTTCTTTTTGTTGTCTAGGTTCTCTGGGATTGTGTATTGTATGCTGTATTTTCTTTGCTTTATGTCTAAAAGACACTTATCAGTGATTACATATTATATTTGTATTTCTGGGTTTGGTTATGTCTCTCAATATGATGTTTCCTAGATTCATTTATTTGCCTGCAAATTTCAAGATATCATTATTTTTTTCTGCTGTGTAGTACAAAGAAGTCAAGAAACTTGTCATCAACAGAACAAATAACCCAATAAAAATGGGGGTACAGACCTAAACAGAGAATTCTCAGTGGATGAATCTAAAATGGATGAAAGACACTTAAGGAAATCTTCAACATCTTTAGCCATCAGAGATATGCAAATCAAAACAACTCTAAGATTAGAATGACCAAGATTAAAAACACTGATGACAGCTTATGCTGAAGAGGACGTGGGGTAAAAGGAACATTCCTCCATTGCTGGTGGGAGTGCAAACTGGTACAGCCGTTTTAGAAATCAGTATGATTATTTCTCAGAAAATTAGGAAACAACCTACCTCAAGAGCCATCCATATACACCCAAAGAATGCTCAATCATACCACAAGGACGTGTGCTCAACCATGCTCTAGGGACATTATTTGTAATAGCCAGAACCTGGAAACAACCTAAATGCCCCTCAACCAAAGAATGGATAAAGAAAATGTGATATATTTACACAAAAGCTTCATTTCTAATTACGGAATGGTCTTTCTGATCTGAGTGGATTTAAGTGGCTTGGTAGATTTTCATCCCTCCTGGAAAAGGGACTTAGGAAGCACATGTGAATTTCTGACCAGGAAGCGCTTTCATTCAAATCTACATTTGGGCAGATTAACCCTTTTATCTATCTCAATCCAAGAGACTTTTCTAATTTAAATTTTATATTTTACTTTAGTTAAGCTTTTGTTGATCAATTTATAATTTTGTTCTGTGTTCTACTTTGATAGAAGTAAGAAAACATCAGTTTTGGGAACTCTGTATTTCTTACCACTTCCTCAGCCTTTATATATGCATTTTTGTGGATGTTCTGTATAGAGTGGTTTACGGAATCATTTGTATCTACCCAAGAATATGGTATATCTCAATATCTCTCTGTCTCTCTGTCTTTATCTCTCTGCCTGGCTCTGTCTCTCTCTCCTTCTGTCTCCCTCTCTGTGTCTCTGTCGCTCTGTCTCCCCCTGTCTCTCTCTTGACAATTGCAGTCTTTGTATATTTTATCACTTTGCATCTACAAAACAGTAGTCCAGTTTCATTTGTTTATGCTTCTTAACCTTTCTACTAAGCTGATATATACATCAACAAACAATGGAGTCCATTCCCTCTTGGATAGACTAAGCTTATTCCAAATGCTAATGTAATGTAACTGCCAAAGGTAAGATAATTTTGCCACGTCCATAAAATGACTGTTCTACTTCACTAATAGTGACCTTCAAATGTACTTTCTGGTACAAATTTTACAGTTCCAAAGCTTGCAAACGATCCAGTGGTTTAATATTTTGTTTTCCAGCTGCCAGGTTCTATCATTTTCTGCTTTCACTCATACATTCTTACTTTTTTCTCCTCCTAAATTCAAACGACTGAACATTTTCTTTCATTAATTCCATGATCAAGTCTGGGAACTAAAGAGTTAGAGATAAATGCACTCTCAGGATTGCATAAACAGTTCCTTATAATTTAGCAAGGCATTCTTTTCTGTGATTTCATCTATTAGGCTATTATATATCATCTATGCCATCATCCTTGTTTCTCTCTATGCTATTTTTCAAAGCATTATAATTCTCTTAACAACTGTGTAACTGTGTGTGTGTGTGTGTGTGTGTAGACCTCATTTTGATAAATGATTGATTTGGAAAATGTATGATTCTCTTGAGTTTTCAAAGTGATTTTTAACAAATAGTACCTTACTAGAAATTCGTAATGATCTCATAAATTAGAATACAGGATATATTTTTTCTGATTATACTTTTATCAGGAAAAGGAGAATTCATTTGAAATGAACACCTTCAATCTAAACTCTGAGATATGCTCATTCTTTCTCCTTTGTTCACTTTCAAAGACTATATAAAACGTTATGTAAATCGCTGTTCAAAATGAATAGCCATTACTTTATTAGAACGAGTCACATTTTACTTATCGACAATAATATAGATTATAATAACTACACGAAGCTCAACCAAATAAAGTTTAAAGGGAAAATATTGAGGAAAAGAACTGGAAGCAGAAAAGAGTGAAGAATCAGATGTGAAACCATGAACAGTTTTGTATGCAGCTATGCAAAATTGAGTCTCTGGCTTGTGCATAGTATAATGCATGTGAAAATCAAGTAATAGAAATAATGTTCTACAATCAAGAATAATAGATACTAATGAAATAATCTAATTTTTATTATTAGTACACTGTCAATTTCTTTAGAATCAATAATGAAGTATAACTTAGAGACAGGAGAGACTGCAAAATAGTATATTGGTATTTGCAGTGTGTTTATATATTTATATATCACATAACAGGGACATATATTACCTAATGGGCATCCAAAGGAAGAGATATAATACTATTAACTGACAGTGAATTAGTAAATAAATCAAAGAAGATGGAATCATCTCCATATATTCTCCATCTCTTGCCTTGACTCAACTTCTCCCTTCCTCCATTGTACAGTAGGAGTGGGTTTTATTACATTTATTACATTTATGCAGACTTGGATATTAACACTAGGAAGGAATTCTTTGTGTACTTTCACAGGAAAAGTTGGATTGAGATGGTAATTAAATATTTAAGTTGAAAAAAATGGACCTAATTAAGATGTTTTTGAAAAAGTCTAAGTAGCATTTAAATCAGTGGCAGCGCTAGAACTCACCAACAGTGGGGGCACCTCATCTATGTTGTACATTTTCCATTGATTTCTTTAAAGAATCATGATTCCTACATTCTCCTTAGCAAGGTTTAACTCTTTCCAAAGATTATGGGGCAGCTTTAACTGTGAGAATTTCTATTATTTGTGGCATTTCCCCTCATAATATTGACTAAAGTTTATTTCCTTTCAAATACATGCCATGCTGAAAGGACAGCTACTCAGAAGGTTCTGCAGATTGGTAATCTATTTTGAGCTATTTTACCCATATGGTGATACTTATCTTCCAGAGGAGGGAAATGATGCATATTCAGTAGTAATAATTGTGAGCTAGACAGTGGAAGCTGTAGGACATATGTTAAGAAAAGAGGTTCTCTGCTTCTCCTTCCCTCACCTCACTTTTTAGTAATCACATGACATAAGATGCGGTCATCTTAGTAAATATATACAATGGTACATGTAGGTGGCCCTGTTCTGTTCTGGAGGTTTATCAGAGAATGGTGTAGCATGGTTAGACTTAGATTGTCTTGTGAGAAAGAGGAGGGCTTGAGGAGAGATCCTCACTTAGGAAAGAGTTACTGTTTGTTTCCCCAGTGATGGAGAAAGTCAGAGATGGTGGAATTGGAAAAAGCCAAGTCAGCAATGTCTAACTTTTGGAATTATCATGCCAAGAATGTCTGCTCCAACCCCCCAAAGAGGATGCCATTTCTCTTATGGATTTGTGTTTAAGTAGATAAACCTTGACTAGCTCTCTGGGAGCTTCATTTTCATGTACTTCACCCATCCCTTACCATTCATCTCTGCCACCAAGGTTTGTGATCTGGGATGGCGAAAGCTGCATTTCAGAACTTTGGTTCTGATTGTCATTCTGGCATGTGAATCCTGTGGACAGTTCAGTGATGCCCGTCATGTTCTCAGACTCCCTTTAATCACCTCATGTCTCCTGAAATTTCTTAAGAATCTCTGCATGATCTAACCGGAGCCAAATTCTCTCCCATTGTCTTTGTAAGTGCTGTGTTGGCTACATTTATAAGCACAGTTAGTCTTCTTTCTTGTTTTTGTTGTTCTTGATATTGTTTAGCTATTTGTTTTTTTTTTATATTTGACATGTTTTGCTTGCCTCTATAATCAAAGGTTAACACAGATATCCAACTTTCTGTTTTGCTAAGCTGATGTCCTATTGTTTCCAAGTCATTTATTGAATAATCCATCTTCTGCTAGGAGTTGAAGCTTTTGATTTGTTCAGCTAGAGTGAAAGGAGAAAAGAACACAAATAAGCTTTCATATTTCACCAACTCCGGAGTTATTACTACAAATGGCATGTTCTCAGCCTCCAGGAAAATTCCATTTTAAAGCCATGTCTGAATGCTACAAGATGCCCTTGGGTCATTTCCTGGTTACTTGTACATAAAGGATTTCTTTTGGATATTTTTCAACCTCACTTATGCTCTTTACTTGACATTTTGAATTATCATTTGTAATTTAGGGATCATTTATTGGTACTTTCTCTTAATCCATTGTCTCATTCATCTTTATGTTAAGTGTTCGGGAAGAATTATTTTTTATTGGGTTATTATTTTCCTTTAAAATGAAATATTGCCAGAGTGAAGTTCAATATGAAGCTGAAGAGTAAACGGCTATCCAAAAACTAAAGAGATTTAAATGAAGTTTCATGACATTTCTGGTTAATTTAAATTATGTTTATGTATGTTTACTCTTAGACAAAAAGCCCAGCTAACTGGTAGTTCTCCTGGCGGTTTATGCTATACAGTGTCTTTATCTCTATGGTATGCCCAGATTTATAGGAGGCACTGGGTGTTTTCCCAGGATAACTTTCTCTTACTTTCTGTTCTATATCAGTGCTTGTTTCAAGTCTGTATTCCATGGCATTTAAACTTAGAGGGTTGGAGCTGAGATAAAGCACCCCTTCATGTTACAAGAGAGAAAAAATAAGTTTACATTCTGAACAACAAATATAGTGAGGAAATACACCATGAGGAAGGCATACCTGCAAAATGTCAGTGGGGTCAAGCTTCCCAGGCCACTGGTAGAGCGGCAGCTGACACCTCCCTCTAGTGATGGCTGTAATTACGATATTCCTCAAATCGTACCCATGTGGTATCATCTGGTGTCACACAGCTCTTGGTCCATCCACCTTTGCCATCTGTAGGACTAGCTGCATGCACCTCTGTACAAAGTTAGAGATTCCTGTTCGAAAAAGAAAAGAATGTCCAAAAGAGCTGGGCAGGAACTCAAGTTGCTCAAGTGGAGTATCACGTCGTTGAATCCTTGCAATGAGAAAATATTATAGCAACATTCTCAAGAATGAGCAATACTCATCAGAGTAATAAACAGCCAGGCCACGAGGGATAAAATGGACAGAATGAAGGGAAATGTTCATGATGAGACAAAGAGAAAGTGGAAAGACACTTATGTGTTTTCACTGACCGAAGAAGCTGGTTGTCAAACAAAATGGCAAACTCAGACTTTCCATGAAAGAGATGTGTAAGCCTACATACCTCCTTTTATCTCTGCCTGCAAAAGGACCTTACATTTTAGTTTTGTGGGGTGTCAGTACAGCTGTTATTTGATAATAACACAATGTGTTTTCCAATTTACTTAGAATGTTTTAAAAAAACAGATAACAGAAAACCATCTGTGTTTCTGTATAAATTGTTCTCAGGACAGGGACCAGGAACAAAACACTTAAAATCCCAATATTGAAATCTCTCATTAATTTAAGGAGCTCTGCAAGCTCAGTCTGCGGTGCCAGGTGAAGAGAATGTCTTATGTTGGGCTTTCTGTGGCAGACACAAAATAAATTTCTTCCTTTGCTCCTCTGTTTTTGATTTTCCTGGCACCGAGTCTCATGATTTTATAAGCATTAGAATCATCAGGAACAATTGCTTAGATACATGTTTGCTAAGGTGACCCCCAAGAGACTTTGATTTAGTATGCCTGGGAAATCATATTGAAGCCAGCTCCCTGGGTGATTGGGAGGTAGGTGGCCAGAGCATCACAACGGAACTAATACTGTTTTCTTGGAGCATCATTCTGTATCACATCTGTGGGAGCTACATTTAGGCACAGTCTTCTGTAGCTCCAATATTACTCCAAAGTCTAAGAGAAATATACAAACCCTATGAGTTATTAGAATGAGCAAATGGCTAAAACCAAATAAAACTCAGCAAAGGATTTCAAATAGGTCCTTGGAGTTGTGATGGAGTTTGAGGAAATTCAGTTGCCAAGATACAAAGGACAATCCAAGATGATATGGAGAAAGAATGGAAAACATTTCAAGGGACATGGTTAATTTCGGTTATTGACACTGAACCTAAGCCTCGGAGAATATAATCAATTTTACTCTCATATGCAATTCTGCTATGTATGGACCAGGCAGATAGATCTATGACAATAATACAATGCATTTGTTGGTTTTATAATAGTCTAATTTGGAGCATCCTAGTTCTATGTCCTAATTTTTTTTTAGAAAATTCTTTCTCTCAAGGACTTAGAATGTAGGTCAATGGTAGAGCTCTTACTTACCACATGCAAGGCTTTGGATTTTATTCCCTGCTCCTTAAAACTACACACACACACGCACACACACACACACACACACACACACACACAGAGAGAGAGAGAGAGAGAGAGAGAGAGAGAGAGAGAGAGAGAAAGGTCTACCACTTTCAATTTTCTACCAATAGAAAGAACAATCTGTCCTTTTACTTAAGAGCACTGAAAGAATGTACTTATCAGAAAATAGTGATGGGTCAGCTTCCCAGCTGTGGTGGATACAGCTGTCTTGGGAAAGCCCCTTTGTTTGCCAATAAAGATGTACGAAATATCCATCAATCACTTTACCTCATTACATCTGAGGCCCCTCTTCTTCACAATAGGCACTGGATGGAAGGTTGTTCCTGTGGCTCTCATGTTAAGTAGATTTAGAATGCCCTGGGCCATTCTGTCTGTTATCTTATATAACCCTCCATCTCTAGGGACAAGAGATTTTCATTAGAGTCAAATTAGAAAAGAAAAGAGATTTAGCAGTCCTTGCATTCATACTGGTTACAAATGGCATTCTAATGTGCGTACTTTTATGAGTGACAGATGAATTGTCAGCTCTAGCTCTCTGTGTTACATGTTATATTGGCAGTTTCTTGTAACTGATATGGTATGTTGAAGCACAATTAATAAAAGCATGATTAATAAAAGCTCAGGGCTATAAATTGAGGTTTAACCTGAAGATATGAAAAGGAAAAAGAGCCAGCCACTGGCTCTTACCTCGACCTCAGTCTGAAATGGTGATCTTGCCTCCAGGAATTTCAGATGAGACTGTCTGTTGAGAGCTGTTTCCTCCCATTTTATGATCTTCTCTAGGGCTTGGTATAAAGGTGTGCACCAGTGCCATCAAAGGCAGCAAGCACCACCAAGTTTCTATGGCAACTAGTGTGGTTACTGGGATTAAAGGTGCGTGTCATTGTGGCTACTGGGATTAAAGGTGTGTGTTACCAAAACCTGGTCTATAAGGCTGACCAGTGGGACTGTTTGACTCTCAGATCTCCAGGCAGTCTTTATTTATTAAAATACAATTAAAATGCCACTGCAGTATGTGGCAGTATAGGACTAGTTCAAGGAAGTGACAATATCATCTTTCAATCATAAGTCTTCAAATTTACATTGATGAGAGAAGTCATCCCTGTTTTCCTTGTATGGTATCAAGAAAGCAGCTGCTGTTTACCCTCTTACCATTAGGTGGCACAGTTGAAGAATAGGAAACAAGTGTCAAGTGAAACCATTCCTTCTCCTCAAGGTCTTCAGAACTGATGAAAGATACCCTTCTTCTGGTCCAAACTTGGCCAGATTCTTAGATTCCGCTTCTTTTTTCCCCCTTCTTCTGAAGTCCATTGGGGCTAAGAAGGAGCACACCGGTAGCAAAGTTAATACAATGTGATATTGTGGGTATGAGTATTATAAAATATTCCCACCGAAGTCAAAATGGCCTATAAGGGCACTTATGCATCGTACTTTTCCAGAAGAAGAGGTAATGTGTGTGACGCTGGGAAATGAAATTACAGGATTCAGGAAGTCCGGGAAGCAGATAGGAGGATGTTGGTTATTTGCAATGCTCCCCTCTGTTCCTATTGATTTCCATTGAAATCCCTTTTACTGTCTTCTGGAAAAGTCTGTGCCAATTAATTTACCTGACATCTTAATGGATAATTCATTAAGGAAATCTTTTCTGCCAAGTGTATCATGATGAATTTTGGTTACTAAATGTTTCCTTGGCTCTACTCGGAAGAGTCTTTATTGACCCACTCATAGATTTAAGATATTTTCAAAGAACTTTAAAAATGATCTAGGGAAATTTCAAAACACTCTTAATAATAGTGACTTTAAACTTGCCCTAGTAATTGCATACAATAAGGCACAGAGAAGAAGGTACTGAGAAGAATAAATGAAAAGTAAAGGAGAGGCAGGAACAGCATTTTTGGTTACTTGATTTTTTTATCTCCTTAAAAGAAGGACTCTTTGTATTCAGAATAGCAAATGTTAACAGGGAAGAGTAGTTGTGGCAATTTATATTTGTTATGAGGGAGTTGTTTTGATATAAATAAAGCAACGAGATTTGGATTTTTAGAAATGAAGGATGTAATAGAAGAAATCAATTCAATAAGTAATTCAATGAATGAATGAATAAGTGAATAAATGTTACATATTGTCCCATAGACTGGGCCAGCTAAAATGTGTTTCCTACTGTTTTTTAGACATTTGCTTTTTATCACTATCTTTAGAAATATTAATAGTTAAAAGCCCCTGTAATTTACAGAACTCTACATTTGATTAGTTTCAGATTCTCAGCAAATTTGCTTGAGCTTTTCAGAGGACTACAAACAGAGAAATTACTAAATTTGGTTTAAATTGCTAACATTTAAAGCAATGCTCATTTGCACAGGAGAATTTAGAAGCAAACTGGATTTTTGCATTGTTATAATTTTAAATGGCAGCCAGTATCACAGTCACATTCTCCTGAGAGCTCATTCCTTAATTTCCAAGAAATCATTACAAGAGAAAGAGGAGAATCAAATTGAGTGGACAAAGCACGCAGAATGTAACTCACTCTGGTGTTCATGGCAGTGCTGACTCATCATGGTACTTCAACCCAGCCTTGGTTTGGAACATACATGTGCACTTGGTCCTCTGCTCACCATTATGTGGGATGCCATTGCATGAGTCCTGAAATGTGTCAGCTTAGATTCAAGGCTGTTGCATGCTGTGATCAAGCTGCAGTGCTTTCACTACACAAAGATTTCTGCTCTTACATACGAAACACAAGGCTATAACTATGGAAAACAAAGACTTGTCAATATCTCTTCTAGCATCCTTCCTCAGCATACTTCATTTGTTAATGTGGCACTTGATTGATAATAGAGCTGGGCCATGCACTTTCATTTAAAACAGTTAAGACTCATAGCCTACAATGTCGAAAGGTTTAATTCCTTTGTGTATATACAGGTATGCTTGGACATGTGTACATGTGTGTGGAGATCATAGGTTGACATCAGGGGTCTTTTTAAATCACTCTCCCCCTTATGTTTTGAGGCAAGCATTGACTATGGGGCTTGAAAATGAGGCTAGGTTGCCTGGTGAGCAAGCCTCAGGAACCCTCCTCTCTCAGTTTCCCCAGCGCTGTAATTGTATGCATATGCCTCCGTAATCAGTCTTTGCATGTGGGGGCTGAGGATTGAATGCAGGTTCTCATGCTTGCATAGAAAGCAGTTTGTTGCCTGAGCCATCTCCTCGGTCTTAAGATTGATTTCTTTTTCCAGAGATAAATAAAACACACATAAATTTTGTTAGTATGCAAATTCACTTTTGTCTGTAATATATGACACAATTTTGTGTATACCAAAGAAATGATGTTCTCTGTGTGTGAATTCTCCAATAAAACCTTAAATGTATATATAGTTTAAATGAAATACCACACTTGGACTGACATTACCACGCATGAGAAACTCCCTTTGTTGTTCAGGGGATCCCAAGAGACTCATCCCCTAAAATAAGCTATTGCTCTTGCCCTTAGTTAAAATAGGGACTTAAAGGTGAGTCCTTATTGCTGAAGACACCATACCTTATAGTGATAAGACTCAGGGGCCTAAGCTGGATCTGACTTTGAGGCCTCCTTCTTGGGGAATAGCTATTGTAGTAACAGGAAGCACACTGTAAGCTTCCAAGGGAGGCAAACTACCAACAACCGTAATGACAATGGTCTATGATGATGGTCTATGATGACCTGCATAGAATGATATCCTCAAGTATGCAAGAGTGACACTATTTTCTTGGTGATAACCGACACCTCTCTATTTGATTTTAAGTCTGGATCAACAGGCACAGATGAGAGGTTATTGAGAGGAGCACTGGCAACATGCCAGTGTCTACAATACTAAAGAAAATGTCTCTGTCCAGCCACCATCAACTGCCTATTGATCCTCAGGGAGGAGTCATGCCTTGTGAGCCCCTCCCCTTCCCAGGATGGAGCGTTAACAGGCCCATTCTTATGCAGTTATTTTTCCAGGTAATCACAGTTCCTAAAATTTCAAGAACGCAATAGCCATGTCACGTCCAGAAAACAGAGTTCCAAAACATTCCATTGTTTCAATACTCTTTTCATGATAAAAAAAAAAAAGTGTGGAGGGTAGTAGACATGTTCCATTTAAAGCTAATCAGTCAACAGTCAGTTATTCTTAAAACTTACTCCAGCTGTGGGTCTCTTCAGTATTCAATACCCACCGAGAAAAGCTTGTCTGGGCAAGGCTGATAGTAGCATTAATACACGGACATAAACATAAATATTTCAATCATTTGTCTGTTTAGCAACACAACACCATTATCTCCCCTTTTGGGTGTATAAAATCTAGAGTTGTGAGCTTTTGAACAGGTTTGCAGTTCCATATGTGAATTCCCTCCTGTCAATCAGACCTCACTTATGACCAAGTAGGGGCTGGTTACTCATATAACAGTCATTCACTATGGGTCCAGTAAGCATAGGTTGCCTGACAAACCAGCAACAGTATCTACAATTGAATAAGGCTTGCTACCGACAATCCTCTTCCACCAACCTGCAGAGAACCTTCTAGTGCCTGAAAGGCAGCCAGCAATAGCTATATTTCCAGCATAGTTTTAACTTGATTTCCCAATGTCCTGTGATCAAATAATGTGGTGTCTTCAGCAATAGGTTTTCGCTATTTAGTTCTGTTGAGCAAACAAAATCAGTGGCATTCATCTGTATTTTTCCCTAGGCTTCATGACCTTCCTTGGCCAACAAATCCCACATTTGGCTCTGGAAGTTTCATTCAATAATCTTAGAACCTGTGGGAGAAAAGTTGTTCCTCTAGTAGAATGCCTGCAACCATTTTAAGTTATGTTTCAAGTGTATTTTTTATTTATGTGTATGTATGTGTTCCTGGATGAGTTTATATGTACCATCTATGTGCAGGTGCTCACAGGGCCAGAGATTATTGGATCTCTTAGAACTGGAGTTACAGGTGATTGGGAACCACCTGAAGAGAGTGCTGGGTACCAAACCTGTATCTCCTTTAAGATCAGTAGGCCCTGCTAAGCTACCACGCCTGCCTCTTAATCATGTCTGGAAAGATTTGGTATGTATGTATATTATATTAAGGGTAAGGGTAAGATGTTATGAAGGAAAATATTCTCAAAGAATGATTTTTAAATAAAAACTGTAAGATTTATTGATATCAAAATTTTTGTATACTTATTTTCTATACCTATATATACAGGAATGCCCAAAGTTTCACAGGAGAATAGACATTGTAAGGGAAAAACAGTTCAGGAGGTCTTAATTTAGATCTATTGTCTACTTAAGAAATCACTTTCCGATGAGGACCAGAAGTATTTGTCAATTCCACTTCCATTACCCGACAAAGAGTATAAGTGACCTATTTCTGGGTTTCCATTTATGATCAGGGCTTATGACAGGTGCATGATATATCTACATTTTTACCTATATACAAACATGTCCCAAAAGCGTGAAATTGCCAAGTTCTCTTCTATTGTATGTTCATCAGTATACCAATCATAAGGATTATGATTGAAAAGGAACACTGCATAACCCTACTTCCATGTTGTTGGAAATGATTTATTAGCAAGACTAAACCTTCTGACATTTTTTCGGATGCAAAGCTTTTACTCAGCGACCTTGCCAGGTCTGTTTTCTGCAGAGTGCCTCCTGCACCTGTCAAGATCAGTAGCATGTTTTGTAATCAGGGAACATAGGTATCAGCTTTCAGAATAGAAATGGCTACCTAATTGTCATACGAAAGTATTTCCTCTGACACCTTTAAACCAGTGCACACTGACTTCTCCCTGTGATGCACTTCTTAAAAAACCCTCAGCATATCCTGTTAGGTGCATAGCCTCTCTGCTGCCTAAACAGTGCATTTAATAACACATGATATATTTTAACACCCAGATTTTAAAGGCATCTTCCTTGTTATCTGTCACGCTTGACTCTCCTAAAGTGTATAAATCAGTTGTTTCGTGCATTATAACATCTTGTTTACTGCAAACTGATGAGGTTGATGGAACAGCCTACTTTGCTTAGCTAAGAACTATTGAAGTCAATCTTTCGTAATTGATCTATAATCTCTTCTATTTTTTTGAGCCCTCCAACTTACATGGCTGTATCTACTTTACATATGATTTAATATCAATTTACTGATTTACACTATTAATTCATTTAATATATGCATGCTTTCTGTGTGCCATCCATCACCACTGTATGTGAAGACAGAATAGTGAACAAATTAAAAATAGCCCTGTTTTGATGACATTCAAGTAAGCCTGTGTGTCTCTTAGGCTGAAATGGGAAACAAATGTTTCACGGTCTGGAATTCTAAACATGAACCTGCAGAAAGAAGGGATGACAAGGCTTACAACAAAATCAGACTGGGTCCAACTTCTTTGATCCCATTTTTAATCAGCCTTCCTCAGTGGTCCCTGTTTCAGATCTAGCCACCAGGTTCCTGCCTTCGCTTCCCTCCATGGACTATAATCACTTGATCAAATGATCCCTCTTCCTCTCCCAAGTTGCTCCTGATCCTGGTGCTTATTACAGCAATGGAAAGCAAGCTAATACAGACAATATTCTTGAAAGGGCTGCAGCAGGGAATGAGCTGCTACACAGGAATAGATAACTTAAGCACCTTATCTTAACCAATCACAGAACAAAGCATAGTGTAAGAAAATAAAAGGTTGTAACCAGACACTCTTCCCTTTTTGTTAATCTTGGTGAGTCAGAGGAGCAGCATCAGCGCCTCTCTCTATTGCTCCACATGGATAAACAGTGAGCACACTGCAGCCATTCACAGCCGGAACCTGGAACCATTGTGCCTGACTAGCACAACACGCCTCACGGCTTGCATGTTGAAACAAACAGGGGTTCTTGTTGTTCTGTGAAGATGATATCTTTGAAAAGACACCAGCTCTCAAATGCATCCAGGGGAAACATTTGTGTGTGTGTGTGTGTGTGTGTGTGTGTGTGTGTGTGTGTGTGTGTGTTTCCTTCAAGGGTGATCAATCCAGCAGAGAATCCGTGCCTTGCCAGTAATCACTGGGAGGTACTGATGTGACATTTTTGGTGAAAGCTGCAGGGCCTCTCTCATCGTCTGCCAATATTCCTGACAGCTGTTAGCTTTGCTGTTGTCGTGGTTTGCTTAAAGAGTGGAATACTTAAATGCGGCTTCTTCTGCCAGTCGTATGTGAAGGAGAAAGTAAACTAGAAAGGAAAAGGGAAGTAAACAACTCATTTATTCAGAGATGATAAAATAAGCAGCCTGAGTGTCAGTGAAAGTAGATGGGAAAAAAAAAAGATGGACTTTCCAAACAACAGTAGCTGCTACTGTTTTCTTTGTCATGGTGGTGCATGTTCTTTCACTCTGAGCCCAACTTACCCAGGCCCTGGGCTCTCAGGACTACTGTTCCCAGAGCAATGACTCATTATTCAAGTGTGCAAGCAATCAACTCATCTGAGTGTATTTTACAGACATTAGGGAAGCAAGAAATTTTAGAGCACGAAGCATAGCGAAGCCTAATTGATCATTAAAAACTGTATGTGTTCATAGTACACAGTGTTTTGACTTACAGGCACATTGTGAAATCTCTATCACAGTGGAGGCAATTAACATATCTACTTCTTCCCAGAGCTATCTCTGATGTGTTTGTGAGAGTACTTCCTGTCTAGGCTCTTTGCAGTTTTCCATAGAGCACAGCATCACCAGCACCAGTCTCTGTGCTGTGTTACAGACTGTGCAGCCTACTCACCCTGTGCAGTGGCCCTCTCCCAGCATCCCGCTAGCGTCACCACCATCCTCCCAGGCCAGGCAACTCTGTGCCTATGAGTTTGATTGCATGTGCCTTAGCATCCAAAAAAAATAAGTGAGATCTCGTGGTTTTAGTTTTGTGTTTGGCTTATTTCACTCAGTGGCAGGTCTTCCAGGCTCACTGTGTCGTGGCTTATAGAAGGATTTCTTTCTTTCTGAAAGGTTTTTCAGAACCGATGCAAGGTTTTGTAATATTTTGTTAGTGCTCCACTTTGGCTATTGTAATATTGTGAGGATGTAAAAGCAGATGCCTTTCCAGCACATAGATTTCACTGCCTTCTAATATGTCTCCAAAAGTGAGGTCACTGGATTAAATGAACTCTTCCATTGACTTTTGAGGTATTTCCTTCCTTTTCCCCATAATGGTGGTCTGAGTTTATAGTTTATAGTCCCAACAAAAGTAAAGAATTTTCTTTGCTTTATACCCTTGAATATACAACTCTTACCTTCTTTGATACTAGCCTTTCTAATAGGCACAAGGATTCTTCATGATATTAATTTCCATTTTTCTGATGACTAATATATTGAAATCTTTTCTTGTACTTGCTACTTGCTAGCTATTTCAATGTTTTCTTTTTGAGAAATGGCTATTGAGGCTTTTTTCCTGTTACAGAGTTGTTGAGTGACTCTGTACCCAGGTACAAAGGTGTGAAGGTTTAGTTTTGTGTAACCTTATCTGCCTGCCTTTGCTTTTGTTTTCTGTACTTAGACTACCTTTGTATTATGAGTGAACTCCATTCTTTTCTAAAATAAGTAGACTGCTTGTTGGGCCAGGGAGAAATGATGAATGGAAGGGTCAAAGAAAAACTTCTTTGACACCATGCAATATTTTGAAGGGAATAGTTCTGTTGTTTTAATTGCAGAATTTTCTCTTTCCAATATTGAACACTAAAATTTCATCTAGTGGGCTTTTTCTGGGAATAGACCATACATTGGGAAGATAGAGGTTGAAAGGAGAAAGCAGATCATGGTAGAGAAGTAGATGGGTCTTATACAACATGGAAAATGTACTGCTAGGCTTTGCCATAGCAGAATCTGGCCAGATGTTTATACATACAAATCAACATTTATTATGTATCTAAGATATTAAGATATATTTCAGAACTGCCTTTTCAAGCTAAAAGTTCCATGATGTAGCCATTTCGCTAATCTAGGCATTAACACCTCAGCTCTGATCTCACTTACTTGTACTGACAAAATGTGAACACCATCCAATTCTTCATTTGTTATTTCCCCAAGTATAATGAGTGCTGGCTGTTCAACAGGCTCTATGCAGGGTTCTGTGGAAAACGAAGAAGATTAAAATGATGTGTAGGAAATGAAAATCCTCTAAATGCCCCTCCACGTTTTAAAAAAGTCCTAGAGTGGAATGAGGTTGACTTGGGTCAAACATAGTTCTTGACATAAAAGCAAAGCAATCATAAACAAGCCGTAAGCTCTGTGGCTGGCAGTGACAGCGGTGCTGAGATAACCCTTAAGTAAATTAGAATGGCTGAGGATGTGGGGAATTAAAGTTCTTTTCCCATAGCTCCTCCAGCAGTCAGGAAACAAGGGCAGCTTGGATCAAGATCTCATGAAGAAACATAGAGGTTACGACAGTCCCTGGAGGTGAAAAGTCATTCTGGAGCATGGCACATTCAGGGCTCAGAGACAAGTGATGACTCTCTTGTCATTCTGACAGACAATATGCTAACTCTTTAAGTCAAAAATCACGGTAATGTCAGCAGCGTGCTTACGAGACTTGGCTACTGGGACTTACATAATGCAAGATTATTTAAATAATGCTTCAGAAAAGAACATATGCAGCTATTAAAGAGTCATGATAGAACAACTGTAATCCCAGAAGGAGAAGGTACTAGGAAATATTGATGTTTGCCTCAGCTGCAAGTCTACCACGTATATGGAATAACTAATGCCTGTATACCCAGCCATTCCAGACAAGGGTACTGAACCTTTGACCTCTTTCCAGCCCAAACTTATTAGTTATTTCAAGACTGAAGTAATTCTAATTAACCATAAAGTCTGTGACAATGCTTATATTGATCCCATTAGCTATTAGATATATTACATGCCATTATGTACAAAAGATTGCTTTTGGTGCAGTATAATACACATATGCGCGCACACACACACACACACACACACACACACACACACGGACAAAGGCAAAATTATGTCTCAATGTGCTTAGATTTATTAAGGAAGAATGCCAGCTACATTGCATTCCCAAAACAAGAAAGAAGTGGGTTTGGTTTAAGTTGGTGTATGTGCTCACATAAGCAAAAAACATTTAAACTGATATTTGAGAAATGGGTAGAAAGCCAGCAGTGAACACTTGGGAGAGGGTTCTCCATGGAAAAACATTTTAAAAAGTGATAGACACGGTCTAGTTGGAGAAAAAAAAAAGATTTGTTAGTGTAATAATGGTGAACAGTTTAAAATAGCCAGAGGTCAACTTACTGCCGTGCTTCCTAGAAAGTCCCATGCCTGTCACTGCCTACCTTGTACCCCTCGTGTCCTGCTTGTTAAAGGATGTAGTTTTCTCATTGACACTGGTCAGTGATGGAAGGAAATGCTTTACTCCAGCCATGCAACAGTCTTATTTATGATGTGGTTTCTGTTGGCAATGCCTTCAGTCATGGAATTAATTGGCACTGTTGTCGGTATGTGACAGAAGGGAGAGAGTGTCAGCCAGTCAATAGACCATTTCAAATTCCTCCAAATGCAAAGAAACAGGTCCAGGCAGCCAAGTCTCCCCTCCCAGTTCCTTTGAGTCCAGTGCATACAGCAGCCTTAACTTGGCTTTGTTCCCCAGAAGATGCCAATGCCCCCGTGATGCCGCAAGAGGGCATTGGTCTGTATTTCTGGGGTCAGCCAGCCCAAAGTTAGCTCAGTGTTTGCCAAGAGAGCAAGGGAGCTTTCCCCAATGATGTTCCAGGAGCGCCGACTGAGCCACTGGGAAAGAAGTAAATGTTTTTGAAATCAGCATAGTTCCGACTTTCCTCTTCCACTCATCTCTTGCATCGAGTCTGATAACCCAGGTCACCAAATTCTTGCTGGCTTAAATTTTTTTTTTCAGATCTTGTTCAATGTTGAGGAAAGACTGATTCAGAATTATACAAGTTCAAATGTAAATATAGGCATAAATTAGGTAATATCCAGGTGAACTTCTTAATTATGTCTAGCACAATTAATCATCTCTTTATTGCTTGAAGGCATTTAATTATAAAAATCAGAATCATCTAGAAAATGTCAAAATATTCCCAATTGAAAGACTATACCAAGTCATTCACACCAGAACCTTGGCGGGGGACAGGGGGAGGCAGCGGAATGCAGACATCAACTTCCTCAAAACTCTGCAGGTAATTTCACTGTACAGCTGGAGTGGATGGTGGTGCAGACCTTGAAGAGTAAGACTGAAACCTAGCTTGGTATCAGATAAAGTATGTGTATGTCTAATCCGTATCACATTAGTATCTCATTAGTTCTCGGATAATGCAATGCATTTCCATTTTAAAAAGCATTTTAAAGGACTGACCTCCATAAATTTGTAGCCAGATAATTATTTCCATGATGTGTCTCTGTTAGCAATGTGAAGCATGTTGTACATACACTGTCTGGAGAATGTGGTATTATTTGCAAACATGCCACAGAATGCAGCAGATTTATGAAAACACTATGCCTCGATATTATAACTAGAAAACAGTTTCAAAATTAGCCTCCTTTTACACAGAAAGCCCAGACATAGGAGAGAGGAAGGCTAGAATTCCCATTCATTCCCACACATCGACAGTTCCTCATTTCCAAAACCCATGACACCCTTGAGTGTTTCTTCTCTTAACAAGTTGTTCAGATGTCAAGATCTATCCATTCTTTCAATTTCCTTTCATGCCTTCATTATTCATTTTCTTGGCCAGGATCATGAAATAGGTTTTTTTGCACTTATTTGCCTTGGTAATTGATATGTACTTTCTAAAATATAATGCCTTTTGGATACAGCTTCTGGCCAGGGCTAAGGGCTTAAGTTTGCTCAACCTGTGTGGTTCTCCACTGACTGCAGAAACAATCGCAGGAAAGTAAACAGTCAAGGCATTCAGATGATCCATCATGTGGACCCAACGTTGTTTCCTGAAACCCTTTTCCTTGTGTAGAGCACCGTGAAACTGATGGAGGTGCTTGGCAGTCCCCACAATAGGATAACTCTGTGCTATCAGGACTCTGGCTTCTGCTGGTTCTGTAGGTGTTTAAATCCTACCTTGTATGAATGACTCAAATTTTTTGGTCTTCACAATGCCTTGACTCTCAAAGGTCTTGATCGTTATGGGGATTCCTTTTATTCTTCTTAATTTAAACTTTTTTATTTTAGAATTTTACTCATGAGCATTGTATTTGTATAACTTCTACCACTCCCTCTCCCCTCCAGCTTCTCCCATATCTTCCCACTCCCTCTCAAATTCATGACCTCTTCTACTTTAATTATTATTAATAATGATTATTCTTATGTGTGTGTTAAGGGATGACTATTAGGGATTGAATAACCTATCAGGGAGCTCATCCTTGAAAAAAATCTAACTGCTTCTCTTTCTCTCAGCAAACACTTGATTGCCTGTAGCTCTTCATCTAGAGGTGGGATCTAACAAACTTCCCCCATCTATGTTGGCAAGTTCATGAACACTGTCATCATATAGATCTTGTTCAGGAAACTATATTTTCAGATTTCATAGAGTAACTTGCCTGTTACGTCAAGGAAACATTATCCACTAACAAACAACCTATTCCTTGAGCTCTCATAGTCTTCATCCCCATTTCCATCATGTTCCCTGAGCCCTAGGTGCAGAGGTTCGGTTTTAGATCTAACATCTAGTGTTGTAAACCCCATAGCCAGTTGTTTCCTTTCAGGTCCGTTCCATGTCAGTGTCTTCAACTCCTGTGTCCAAAGTTTATGATGTCTTCAGCAATAGGGTCTTACCTTAAGTGGGGAAGGCAACTAAGGAGCACAGTAAAAGTTTTGGGAGTCTCTTGGACTCTTCTGAGCAATAACCTAAGGGAAGTTTCCTAGATATGGCACTTGGGATTTAGATAGTCTATGATGTTTGAGGAGCTTTAAATGAAGGTGTAACTTCATTTGAATTACGTAGATATATGCATATAGAATGTATTTTAGGTAAACTTATAAAGTACTGTTTATGACTTTTTCAAATATGTACAGCGTTGTCATGATCACTTTTTAAACATTTCTCAAAAGTCCATTATCCTTGTGGAGTCTCTATTCACTCAATACAAAATGACAGCAATAATAAGCATATACAGCTTGTGCCTGTGATGATAAAGACCACAGATGAAAACATTTTGATAGTAGATGATGTTACAGTTTTCCTCTTTCATTAGCCTGGGTCTCTTATCTCCTTCTTTAGAGGTTTCAGATGAAAAGACCCAAGAACCACGACCTCTTCTACAAGCTACATTTATGGTTTAGGAGACAAGTTGTAGATCATAAATCCACCTATTATATGGAGGGTTGTTTTTATTTTACTGTGGTACAATTATTATGTTTGTCTGGAGTCCATTATTGTTGTTATTGCTATTGTTTAAAAGTACTCTGTATTTAGCCAACAATTCTTTAAGGACATCATGATCTTTATCTGACATCACATCAGTTAAGGTAAGCAGATATAAGTTACACAGCTTCTGTTAGTCAAGGACTAAATTAAGCCCTAACCAGTTTGAAAGCACAGATTATTTCAACTTATATCTAACCAGGATTGGTTAAATTGCTTCTAATTTGTATCTCTTTAGATGGTACTCATTGCAGATAACAAGTCAGTAGAGATGGCTTCTCCCTCCCTCTCCCTTTCACCTCCTCTTCATACCCTCCCTCCTCCTTCTCCTCTTTGCCTTCCTCCTCCTACCACTCCTCCTCTTTCCTGTAATATTTATTCTAGATCTTTAAAAAGGTGTGTGATGAATTAGGCAATACATTGACAAAAAGGAATTCTCAACAAGGTGACAGGATTAGTGTTGTGAACTGAAGGACTGAAGGCAATGTGGAAGCTGATAGTCCTCCATCAGTGCTATTCTTAGACTTGGTGACCATCCCACAACATAGCATGTTGTGGCTGATACTAGGAGACTTTGGAGACAATCTTCATTGAGGTTAGTGTGGATAGCTTTTTCCATGATTTTACTCAGCTTATTTTCTATGCACTCTTATTTCACAGTTGATGATGCTTCCTCTTTTATAGCGCATAGCTAAGCTCTGCCTTTGCATACTCTCCGAATACCCTGAGACTGCTGTGATCCTAACTGCAATTCAGAAAGCCGAGGCCTGACCACTGAGTTGCTCATCCTTCCTCATCTCCCATGGTGGAAAAACAAGTCTCTTTGATGAGTTTTACTTTGGGAACTATTAATTCTAGTCTCTTTTATGTGAACTGAAGATACAAGAGCCAATTTTCATAAAAAAATGTATGTGATGTCTGAAAAAGAGACTGTGAGCTCTAGGGGAGAAGTGACAGGACACACACACACACACGCACACACACACACACACACATTCTTTTGTCTGTGTTTGGAACTGCCTCTCTAGTCTTCTATGGAGTAAAATGATCAAATAACTTTTAAAAAAATTCCTATAGTATATATAAGATATGATGAGCTAAGTTCTGTTTCTTAGAGCCAAACAGTTGCTTAACCATGAGAGTCAACTAATTTTTAAGTCATTCTTGAAATTCAGTCTTACTGTGCTTTCTCTCCAGCTGAGTCCCCATTATGTCACTGTTTATTGATATTTACAGCCTACCTCTGGGGCACTTTTTATATTCCTTGTCTCTTTTACAGAACTGATTATTTATAGGGTTTCATAATCATCTATAATTTTTGTTCTTTGAAATTATAATATCAGCCTTTCATTTACTCCCTACAATGCCTTCTACATACCCCTTTGCTCTCTCTCAAATTCCTGGCCTCTTTTTCTTTAAGGTTGTTACACACACACACACACACACACACTCCTAAATATATAACAATAACCTGACCAGTGTGTATAATATTACTTGTATTTAATTACCTCTGATCTTTCAGTTCTGTGTAGACACCACAGCCATCTCTTCTAAGGTTGATGGATAAAATTTCTTCCCCTTTTCTATCCCTCATACCTTCTTTTCTCCTCCCTTTCTGTGAACATCAATGATTTAAGGAATTAAGCCCAGGTAGTAGTTCACAGACTAGGCAATGATGAAACACTCTTAGTCTAACTCACTAGATGAGATCAACCCCCATCATTTTCCCTCAATTGGGAATTACTCTGACTTTGGAGTAAAATAAGGAGACTACATTCTAGTTACTTCTCTCAATTCTGCGATTTGAAGCTTCTGTCCATTTTTGTGTGAAATTTATTGGGAATACACATTTTCCAAACTTAATTGCCAATGGTATAGCTTTTAAAGAATTATTTATTGGCAGAATGTGATAATTTGGGACTTAATACACACTTTGATTGAAGAAGAATTTTTTACAATAAATTAATTGTTGTAAGAAATAATAAAATACATCGATTCTCATATTAACTTAATTACAAAACCAAAATAATAATGCAAACTGAAATAAATGAAGTCATGTTGATTGGAAATATGAGACAAGTGGTTGACATAATAAGATAACTTATTCAATATGAATCAATAAATTTTAGAGGTAAGATGTATTAATACGATAAATTTGGAAATTCTGCAGTAGCAGTTGATCGTTAAATTCTGTCTAACACATTTATAATACACCTGATCACATGAATAACTTTTCTGACTTCTCTCAATCTTCCAACTAGAGGGTTGTATAATAATAGAGACACTGTGAAAGTATGTTTAAATGTAATGAATATATTTTATAAGAGGTAATGTTAATGGAGTTTTTTTCCTGAAGTACCTCAATATCATACTTATATTGTAAGTATATCAATATGCCTATAAATAGCCTATATTTTCCTTCCTCCTCCATTGATGGCACATTTATACACAGCTGTTGTAACAGCTCACTTACCCAAGAATGTCTCTTTTCTATAACATTGGATCTCATGGTAAAATTTTGCAGATGACAATGGAATTCATCCTTTTTATAGATTTAAACTCAATTCCTTGAGATTGACCTTTTATTTAAGGGGTTTTTCAGTGAAATCAGTATGCATGATTAGTGTACATCTTATTAAGAACTTATATACATTAACAAAGGTATAAATTACATTTAAGTATTAGTTTCTTTTTCTTTAGCAAATCATGAGGAAACCTGTATATGGCTATAAGCATTGTTGGTACTAATCCTTCATATAATAAACTGAATATGAATTAATTTAAATGAATCAGCCTGGTAAGCAGCCCTTTTGTCTTAGCGCCAAACTGTTTCTCCTACTCAGGATCCAGATGTCATGAAGTAACATCAGTGGAGGTGTAACAGTAGATTTCATTTTTTTTCTTCTTCTTGACTTTCAGTTTCTAATTTCTTCAGGAATAAATCCATTGATCCTACCATTATTAACAATCATAATCCCCTTTGTGATCTTATTGCAAATCACCAGGAAAGCTGTGCTTTGTTGGATTAATTGCTAATTTCCAAAGAGTGGGATTACTGAGTGTGAATACAGTCTTGTTCTCGGGAGAAAAAGAAACAAAACAAAACCCTGCATGGCACATTTTCATTATCTTGAGCACAATTTCATTTGAGCTATTAGAACTAATAGTAAGAATGCTTTGAGAAAGCCAGAGGCAAACATTTCATAAGCATGCTTAAAATACGTATGTATATTATATGTTAGGACTGGAGAGATGGCTGGCTCAATGGTTTAAGTATCTACTGGTCTTGCAGAGGACATGAGTTCTCAGCACCCACATAACATCGATCACTCTGTAACTCCAATTCCAGGGAAACTTATGTTCTCTTCAGGCCACCAGGAACACCAGCCATGGAAGTGGTAGACACACCCGTGTGCAAGCAAAACATAAATAAACATAAAACAAAATAAATATTCTGAATGTACATAATTTCTATTTTTGTTGATGGAGTTACACCATATGGAATAGTAATGCTCCCTCCCAAAGCCATAGGTTATCCAGCAAAATCCCCAGCATCAGGCATGGGAAGTGTCTGTTTGATTCATTGGTCAGAGCTACCCAAGAGATTTCCAAAACAATATAGGCTAGTGCCATGCACTTGAATTTAACATTTGTTCATAATGAGGGAAGGAATTGCTCCGATTAGTTTTGAATCAAGCATGATGTAAATTTCTCTGGAACAGGGACATAAGTGAGTGAATTAATAAGGCTAACCTGAAAGAGAATTTTGAAACTCAGTTAATTTAGACTAACAAACTTCCCCTAGCATGATCTTTAAGAAACATGATTTAGGACAATAAATAAATAAGTAAGTTTTTTTTCACTTAATGTTCCAATTGCGTATACTCATCTAGGGCTTATAACGTTTTAAAGTTTTATATAGCCTAAATTCAATAGATGCATAATGAGGAAATGCTTCAATGACTTCTGGTTAGTTACTGGACAAACACATGGCTTTTGTTTTCTGTTTCCCCTTCTGAGATTTCACAAAAATGGAGGAAAAATACTGTACAATGCATAACAGTAATGGTAATGAGAGAGAGGCTATCACTGGTAATTTAATCAACTTTCAGGAAGATGTAATGTGAACAAGTACTGTAGATTGTTGATACAGAGCACAGACATGGTAGGGAGGATGAAGGATTGGGCAAATTTGTGTAAGAAAGAGTCCCAGTGGCCTGGCAGAGACTACAACGACTCCTATTTCGACAATGACAATACTGATGGACCCTGAATTTAGAAACACAAGGATAATCAGAATTTGGGTGAAGACTATATTAGGATATTGTTTGCCAACAAAATTAGTTCATCAAAGCTTCAAGCAGTCATTTGTTTAGCCCCCTATACTATGCAGTCAGTAGCTTGGGCTGGGTTCCCTTGGCTTGTCATGCATCCTTACCCAATTGCTTATCCCTTAGCTCTGCGCCTACACGTTAGTCCTTTATCACCTAGGGTGACAGAGACAAGTGGACCTCATCAATTTCGTTACTATTCACATTGTTCTGGGCTTGCTCATATTGATTGAGCAATAAGATGTCTTAAGGCCTATGCTTAGAATTATCATGCTTTTTCTACTTCATTCATTCTATGACTAAGGTTGGTGATAAGAAAAACCTACCATCAAGGGGTACAGAAATGGGCCCCATCAGTGAATGAACAAAAGCTGAGGTATCACACTGCAAAGTGTGTGGCCGTGGGAGGTGCCTAAATCCTAACAACTGTATTTTAAAACAATCTAACAGTGTTCTCGGGTTTATTTTATATTTCTCCACAGCAGATGTCTCCTCAGCCCTGTGTCATGATGCCTGGCTTGATTGCAGGTATTTGTTACTAGCCTCCAACAATGGCAAAAGTAGGCAAGGTTTAATCCATAAAGGTACCGTAGCCTTTGAACTGCCTGTTAGGCCCCTAGAGAAGTTGCAGCAGACTACGGGTATAATGAGACGTCTCTCCATGAATCTCAAGCAATTCAAAATTAGCAAGACATGCCCCCTTGCACTGATCTGTAATTTATCGTTTCCATAGACTATTGAAAAATATAAATAATCAAGTAACAATAGATATTTGTGGATACCTTCAATCCACGTTGCAGAAATCATGACACAAAAATGGAGAAAGGGCCCTGATGAAAAGGGCCACTGCTGTCTTCTCTGCGTAGAAACTTTCCTAGCAGAATTGGCAGCACCCTTAGAAGACACAAGTAACCTTTAAATCTTAAAATAGAGCATAAATTAAAAGATGCCACTCCTAATTGCGTAGTGTAACTGGGCTCTTCAACAGTTCGTGAAGTCTCAGCCGTGTGATTGGCCCTAAACATGAACTGAGAAAGAATGCCAAAGAGGACAGGGGTGAGCACCAAGCTCTAAGGCATCAGCTCTGCACAGAGAGCTGCAGGCACCCGAGGAATGCTGAGGGT